>NC_087189.1:6517500-6530000 GCF_035594125.1 Scylla paramamosain
GTTCTGTTTTAAAACTACGTATTTGTAGTAGTAGTAATAGTAGTAATAGTAGTAGTAGTAGTAGTAGTAGTAGTAGTAGTAGTAGTAGTAGTAGTAGTGGTGGTGGCATTAATTGTAGTAGCAGATAAAAACAATTGTTGTTGTTGTGTCATTGTTTGTTGTTTTCTTATTGCTGTTGCTTTTGTTGTTTTGTTATTGTTATTGTTGTTCTTAGTATTATTATGTTCTGTTGTTGGTGTTGCTGTTGTAGGTGTTGTTTTGTGGTTGTGTTGTTCGTGATGTTGGTGTTGATGTGTTCTTGTTGTTGCTATTGCGGCTGTTGTAGTTTTGTTATTGTTGTGGGGTTGTTGGCATTGTTGGTATCGGCGTTATTGTGTTGTTGGTGTTGTTGTTGGTGTTGCTGTATTGTTGTTGTTGTTGTTGTTACTGTTGTTGTTCTTGTTGGTGTTGTATTTTTGTTATCGGAGTTGTGTTTTTGTTATTGGTGTGTTATTTTTGTTATTGGTGTCGTTGTTGGTGTTGTTATTGTGTTGCTGGCGTTGCTGGTATTGTGGTGTTATTGGTGCGTTAAGCGGTGCACGAGTTTTTTCTTGTTCAGTGCTTTCTGGAACAATTAGTTGCGATCAAGGTGAAGTAAGACCGCCGACGCCTTTATTATGGTGCTAACCGATGGAATGGGAAAACACCGAGTAACTAGATCATCATACTTAACAATAGTATTTTAAGTCTTGGATGCGATTGTGTAGTGGCGCAGAGAGCGAGAAGCGTTAATGCCTAGGAACAATGAGGTCGGAGTGAGTGTTGGGGATGATGGCGGCGGTGATGGTCCGTTTGTGAGACACTTCTGCGCCGCACCTCCACGACTTTCAAAAGGCTCTAGTTGAAGTTTCACGGGGTTTTTATTTTCTATTTTTTTTTATGTTTCTAGTAACAGATCAACAATATTTCTACATTATTAACAAGTGAAACACTTGGAAAATAGTCGTGGTGAGAGAGTAAAGTGTTTCAGAATACGGGCTATGAGCGGTCTCTTGCAGCAATACACCGTTCTCACAACTCATTATTTTTATTTCCTATTTTATTTATTTATTTATATATCTGTTTGTTTGTTTGGTTATTCATCTATTTATTTTTAATTTGTGATCTGCAGTAAAGGATGCCGGTGTCGTATGCGAGTGTCCGGCTGTGAGGAAGTGTAGCTTGCGCTCCCACACCCCTCTGTTGTCTTTGCTCATACTCGTGTATGAAAGGGTCTATGGGGCTGATATCCCAGCCAGAGCAAGCACGACCATCAATTGTCATTATGAGTGTATACAACGCATCATCAGTTGTCTTATAACCTGTTATTTATTAAATATTTGAAACCTCCGTGTATACCTCCGACTCTCACAGCTCCGCGCGATATGGACTTATCATTCTGCACTTTCACTTTTTAAGTAAATACTGCTAATTCCACGTTTCTTTTGGTAGTGTAGCGAAAGGAATGACTCACACTGTCCCAGGTAATATTCAGTGATAAATGTTCACTATTAACTAATTTAATAGTCAAAGCAGGTCGACCCTTCACCTCCAATGCGACGATGCTGATGCAGGCTCCGAAAATCTTAATAAAATGTCGTGTTTCTCAATTATTTGATAACACATAGTGATTGTGGTAAGGCATATCAGTAAAATACGGTCTCCTACAATTCTGGCTGGAAGAAAAACAGACTAACCGGAGATTTCGAACATTCGATGAATAATAGATTATAAGACTACTGATGATGCGTTACATACACTCATAATGAGAACTGATGATCGTGCTTGCTCTGGTTAGGATATCAGCCCCATGGACCCTTTCATACACGAGTTTGAGCAAAGACAGCGGAGGAGCACAAGGTACACTTCCGCACAGCCGGATACCTTTGTACACGACGGCACTTTTTTTTTTCTTATGTAAGAGGGGCACTAGCCAAAGGCAACAAAAAGAGCGAGAAAAAGGGCCACTGAGGGGCCAGTCCTTAAAGAAAGGTCAAAGGGATTATAAAAAAATGGAAGATAAGTGTCTTGAAACATCCCTCTTGAAAGTTTGTCTTTTTCACCACCACCACACGCACCTCTCATCGGCCCTGTGTGGCGGTGCTTCTCCCGCGCCATCGTTTTGTTTCCAGTGTTGTCATTGGTGAATGAGAGGAAAGTGAGTGAACAGTAATAATGATGATGATGATAATAATAATAATAATAATGATAATAATAATAATAATAATAATAATAATAATAATAATGACAACAATAACAACAACAACAACAACATAAACCATAATAATAATAATAATAATAATAATAATAATAATAATAATAATAATAATGATAATAATAATAACCACGAAAAATTATGGAAAGGATAATAAAGATGAGGTTCTATTGTCCATATGTGTGTTGTGTGTATGTAAGACAGCAAAAAATAAAGGAAAAAAATGTGAATTAAGAGAAGAGAAGTACGAGTAAACGTGACACCAAGTGATGGGAAGATAATGAGAGCCGTGGTTCACCACCCAAGTGAAGGCTGTTCATAATATTTTAGATAATAAAAATCCTTACAATGCTAAAGACAATGATGATGATAACAATAATGATAACATTAACGATAATGATAACAACAACAACAACAACAACAACAACAACATCAACAACAACAACAGCAACAACAACAACAAGGGCGTAAAGTGTAGTTGCATTATGGGAACAGATATCCGAAAGAGGATTCCCAGTCCCTTCACTCCCTCCCTTTGGTCACATTTCGCAATGCGTATCCAGGCCACGGTGACAGTTTTTTTCCAATGCAGACGCTGAGCGATCCGCCGAGCCGTCTTTTCTGCCATGGGGGACTGGTAACGAGTTTGAATTAGCAACAACAACAACAACAACAACAGTAACAACACTAACAGCAACAATTACTACTACTACTACTACTACTACTACTACTATCAAATGATAGTATTTTAGTCTAGGTAGGAGAGAGAGAGAGAGAGAGAGAGAGAGAGAGAGAGAGAGAGAGAGAGAGAGAGAGAGAGAGAGAGAGAGAGAGAGAGAGAGAGAGAGAGAGAGAGAGTACATATAGAACAATTAACTATATTGACAATGGTAATGATAATATTAATATTAATATTAATAATATTAATAATAATAATAATAATAATAATAATAATAATAATAATAATAATAATAATAATAATAATAATAATAACAATAATAACAATAATCACAAAAAATTACGGAGAGGATGAAAGTGGTGGTATCAAAATCAAATCTAGAAGAAGAAAAATTGTCACTGATACAGTTTCATTAAATGCATTCCTAGAAATACGAAAAAAAAAGAAAATAAAAACGATGAAATGATGAAATGTAAGCTTATGAGAGAGAGAGAGAGAGAGAGAGAGAGAGAGAGAGAGAGAGAGAGAGAGAGAGAGAGAGAGAGAGAGAGAGAGAGAGAGAGCATCCATCGTCAGTAAATACCAGGCACGGAGAAAGACAAAACTGAAAACTGATCAAAATGAAAATTAAATAAAATGGAAATATCGTACAGCGCCACAGGGACGTTTTGTGTGGGTGTGGGGGGGGGGGGGAAGCGAATACAGCAACTAAATATGAAATTGGAATAACATCAGGGAAAACATGACCTGATATAGATCACAAAGATCATGAAAATAACAATCATGTATATCACTTATACCTTGATTGTTTATGTAACGAAAATAAAAACCATTGAATCCATATTTTACACACACACACACACACACACACACACACACACACACCAGTCCGAGAAAGAAATCTATAAAAAATCTAGGTATCTGTGATGTTAAAAAAAATGAGAACAACAGAGACTTAATGAGTCAAATAAGGGAGAAGGGACGAGGGGAGGGAGGGAAGGAGAGAGACATGCTAACAAAGTAGCAAAGTAGCAAAGTAGAAAGACAAAAAGGGGAGTGAAGGGATTATGGGGTAGGAAAGGGAGAGAAGGGAAAGCGTTGCCATCTAGCCTATGACAAGTCGAAAGAACTTTGACGAACTGTTTTGCATGCGTGAGATGAGAGAGAGAGAGAGAGAGAGAGAGAGAGAGAGAGAGAGAGAGAGAGAGAGAGAGAGAGAGAGAGAGAGAGAGAGAGAGAGAGAGAGAGAGAGAGAGAGAGAGAGAGAGAGAGAGAGAGAGAGAGAGAGAGAGAGAGAGAGAGAGAGAGAGAGAGAGAGAGAGAGAGAGAGAGAGAGAGAGAGAGAGAGGAGAGAGAGAGAGAGAGAGAGAGAGAATCAGATATACAAATTGGCAGACAGATAGACAGCTGGCGAAGAAAAAAAAATCTGGAAATGCAAAAACGTCACAGAGATAGAGAGGAACAGATACGCACTGGAAAACAGAATACCAACAGCTTGAGCGACACATGTGACCTTAAAAAGGAAAGAATCCGCTGCTGTCAGAGTGGATATCAAAACCTCGACGTGTTTATTCCTCCGGGTGTAGCGTAGACCATTTCTCTTTAAGCAAATACACACGCACACACCTTTTAGTATAAGACAGGTATGCTAGCCTTCTGGTTTTGTAGGGGAGCAAGGGCACAGCTCATCAACCTACGCAATTCAAGTATGCATTCACTAAGTTATTTTGAAAAAGAAAACCCTTCACATCCACATTCATGCTCTGCTCAGCCTCTACTTCTGTTTCTGTAAGGGAGAAACTTCACAGATCAACCTACGTAGAAACTTTTTTTTTTTTTTTATGTAGGAAGGATACTGGCCAAGGGCAACAAAAATCTAATATAAAATATGCCCACTGAAATGCCAGTCCCATAAAAAGGTCAAAGCAGTGGTCAAAAATTGGTGGATAAGTGTCTTGAAACCTCCCTCTTGAAGGAATTCAAGTCGTAGGAAGGTGGAAATACAGAAGCAGGCAGGGAGTTCCAGAGTTTACCAGAGAAAGGGATGAATGATTGAGAATACTGTTAACTCTTGCGTTAGAGAGGTGGACAGAATAGGGGTGAGAGAAAGAAGAAAGTCTTGTGCAGCGAGGCCGCGGAAGGAGGGGAGGCATGCAGTTAGCAAGATCAGAAGAGCAGTTACCATGAAAATAGCGGTAGAAGACAGCTAGATATGCAACACTGCGGCGGTGACAGAGGGGCTGAAGACAGTCAGTTAGAGGAGAGGAGTTGATGAGACGAAAAGCTTTTGATTCCACCCTGTCTAGAAGAGCAGTATGAGTGGAACCCCCCCAGACATGTGAAGCATACTCCATACATGGACGGATAAGGCCCTTGTACAGAGTTAGCAGCTGGGGGGGGTGAAAAAAACTGGCGGAGACGTCTCAGAACACCTAACTTCATAGAAACATTCGCTAAGTTATTGTGAAAAAGAAAAACCCTCACATCCACATTTTGTCTCCACTCAGCCCGTGATTCAACCCCTGCAGGACTTGTCTTTTTTTATGATTTCCTTGCAAAAAAAAAAAAAAAACATATTTTGTCTAGAAATAGATAATCAGTCTTAGAATTATTATTAGAATTATTAGTAGGCTATCATTATCTCGATGCTCTTAAAGTAGCTGTAGCAGTAGCAGTAGTAATAGTAGTAGTAGTAGTAGTAGTAGTAGTAGTAGTAGTAGTAGTAGTAGTAGTAGTAGTAGTAGTAGTAGTAGTAGTAGTAGCAGCAGCAGCAGCAGCAGCAGCAGCAGCAGCAGCAGCAACAGCAGCAGCAGCATCAGCAGTAGTTGTAACAGTAGCAGCAGCAGTAGCAGAAGGAGCAGTAGCTGCAGTAGTATTAGTAGTAGTGGTGATAATAGTAGTAGTAGTAGTAGTAGTAGTAGTAGTAGTAGCAGTTGTGGTAGTAGTAGTAGTAGTAGTAGCAGTAGTAGTAGTAGCAGTTGTAGTAGTAGTAGTAGTAGTAGTAGTAGTAGTAGTAGTAGTAGTAGTAGTAGTAGTAGTAGTAGCAGCAGCAGTAGTAGTAGTAGCAGTAACAGCAGCAGCAGAAGAAGAATTAAAAGTAACACTCTTAGATCATACACAAGAGGTACACTGATTAAATCTTACGCCGGTAGGAAACAAATTGGGTTCCTCTCCCTTCACGCCGCAGCTCCTGGTCACCTATGCAGCTGTGGATATGTGTGGCGCATGAGCAGCGGGGTTCACCAGGTGAAAGGCTGGAAATTTTTACCTTCAATGTGTGTATATTGTGAATGTGCGTATGTATGACCGTATACTTAAAAAAAAAACAAAAAAAAAAAAAAACAAATCCTCTACGCTATATCCTGGGAGCACAATATGAGGAATATACGGCATATGTATATTAGCCTCTTTTATTTAGAACTCTGATCAACTCTAGATTACTGATCCGGACCTGAATCAGATCTGAATTCGCTCTGTCAATAAAAAGAACGTAAAATAACAACACGGGCAAGTCGCTGCCCAGCTGTCACTAGAGGCAGACTGCTGATGCTCTGCTGAAGCAGGCTGGCCTAGAGCGCCACCCCTGAGTCCCAGCCACCTGCCCACCTGGCAGGTCGAAGGAGAAAAGAATGGCAGCACGTGATTGGATTTCGCGCCTGGCCATGACCGTTGTATAAGTTTCAGACAAAGCTCTCTTCACATACAGCATATTGAAAGTACTCGCTGTGGTGAAGTACAGAATGGCAAAATGAGAAAATCTGACACTGTTGACACCATTATTGTGGTACTTCATAAGTGAAAATATATTATTTATGCTTAAGTAAATGTTACCTTCCTTTGCCTCATGATCTAGACATTGGTAAAGGTGGCAGTTGTCACGTAATTGTGATCAGAAGGCATAAAAACAACTAATAAGGTTTGTTATATCCTGCTTGTTTCTTATATTTATTACCGCTCTCTCTCTCTCTCTCTCTCTCTCTCTCTCTCTCTCTCTCTCTCTCTCTCTCTCTCTCTCTCTCTCTCTCTCTCTCTCTCTATGTATATATATATATATATATATATATATATATATATATATATATATATATATATATATATATATATATATATATATATATATATATATATATATTTCGTTAAATGTGATCATCATTTCGGCATTTGTCATTTTCTTTAATGTATTTTCTCTATGCCTTAGCAGAATCTTATACATATTTTTTTTCAAATAAGTGATGGCTTCGCCGTAGCTAGCCATTGTCACTGATGGCTAGCTACGGCGAAGCCATCACTTAAAGAAAATGACAAATGCCGAAATGGTGATATATATATATATATATATATATATATATATATATATATATATATATATATATATATATATATATATATATATATATATATATATATATATATATATATATATATATATATATATATATATATATATATATATATATATATATATATATATATATATATATATATATATATATATATATATATATATATATATATATATATATATATATATATATATATATATATATATATATATATGTACAGACACACATACACTCGCAAGCAATCTGAAAAGTTTCATTACTATTCAGTCTGCTTCCCAGACGTTTTCTTGCGGCGTATTTCTCTGGCACTCCCTGTGTCCTCTCTGCCAATTTTCTTTCGTATCTCGATAACACAGGAGAGGGGTTGCAAATTTCTCTCTGAAGAAATATTTTCTTACTACTCACACCACACTACAAGCAATATAAAGACCTACGGTATACAGACTTGATATCAAAATAATTATGAAAATGGATAAAAAGGTACAGCTTCGATGCTCATATCAGATCAACCACAGATATCCTCAGTTCAGGTTGTCCATTGGATAATGACTCGAGATATCCTGGTACCTAGTTAGATCCAAGTACATGTGTTTGTACATGGACTTGTACTTCAGTACAGATTTTCATGTACTTGTACTTGTATTAGGACTTTAAAAATTCAATGTTACTTGTGCTTAGACCTAAAATACTTTAAAATTATTAAGTACATTGAAGTAGAAACAAGTACATGGTATTTAATGAAAAATTTTTGTACTGTATATAGATTCTAGCGAACTTTGTGATTATATTATTGGGTAAATAAGTACATTGAATGTAATGATATTCTTCTGTAACGTAGGATTTTTTTTTTTTTGTGTAGGAGGGACACCGCCCAAGGGCAACAGAAATCTAAAAAAAAAAAAAAAAAATAAAAAGATAAATAAATAAAAAGCACTCTGAGATGCCGGTCTATGAATAGGGTCCGGCATCTCAGATGCCGGATAAGTGTCTTGAAACCTCCTTCTTGAAGGAGTTCAAGTCATAGGAAGGTGGAAATACAGAAACAGGCAGGAAGTTCCAGAGTTTACCAGAGAAAGGAATGAATGATTGAGAATACTGGTTAACTCTTGCATTGGAGAGGTGGACAGAATAGGGGTGAGAAAAAGAAGAAAATCTTGTGCAGCGAGGGCGCGGGAGGACAGGAGGCACGCAGTTAGCAAGATCAGAAGAGCAGTTGGCATGAAAATAGCGGTAGAAGAAAGCTAGAGATGCAATATTGCGGCGATGAGAAAGAGGCGGAAGACAGTCAGTTAGAGAAGAGGAGTTGATGAGACGAAAAGCTTTTGATTCCACCCTGTTTAAAAGAGCGGTATGAGTGGAACCACCTCAGACATGTGAAGTATACTCCTTACATGGACGGATAAGGCCCTTGTACAGAGTTAGCAGCTGGGAGGCGGGGAACTGAGAAAAACTGGCGGAGACGTCTCAAAACACCTAACTTCATAGAAGCTGTTTTAGCTAGAGATGAGATGTGAAGTTTCCAGTTTAGATTATAAGAAAAGGACAGACCGAGGATGTTCAGTGTAGAAGAGGGAAATCAAAGCTTTGTGCCAGACTTTATCAAAAGCTTTTGATATGTCTAAGGCAACAGCAAAAGTTTCACCAAAATCTATAAAAGAGGATGACCAAGACTCAGTAAGGAAAACCAGAAGATCACCAGTAGAGCGGCCTTGACGGAACCCATAATGGCGATCAGATAGAAGGTTGTGAAGTGATAGATGTTTAAGAATCTTCCTGTTGAAGATAGATTAAAAAACTTTAGATAGGCAGGAAATTAAAACAATAGGACGGTAGTGTGAGGGATTAGAACGGTTACTCTTTTTAGGAATAGGCTGAATGTAGGCAAACTTCCAGCAAGAAGGAAAGGTAGATGTTGACAGAGTTGAAAGAGTTTGGCTAGGCATGGTGCAAACATGGAAGCGAAGTTTCAGAGAACAATAGGAGGGAGGCCAGCAAGGGCATGGGAAACATCATTGCGAAGAATTTTAATAGGTAGCATGAAGCAGTCAGAGGGTGGAGGAGAGGGAGGAACAAGCAATGAATCATCCAAGGTAGAATTTTTAGCAAAGGTTTGAATGACGAGTTCAGCTTGAGAGATGGATGTGATAGCAGTGGTGCCATCTGTTTTAAATAAAGGAGGGAAATAAAGGGAAATAAACGGACAGATGGCAACTGCAGTTTAATATCAACAAATGCAAAGTACTTAGCGTAGGTAGAGGAAACCCATACAGTAGGTACACAATATACAACGAAACTCTGGTAGGTTCAGGGTAAGAAAAAGATTTAGGAGTTATAGTTAGCTCTGAACTCCGTATAAGAAAGCAATGCACAGAGGAAAAAAAAAAAAAAAAACGGTAAATAGGGTATTAGAATTGATTTTTAGGAGTGTTAAAAGTAGAAGGCCCAAAGTAATATTAAAGTTATATTTGGCGCTGGTCAGACCTTGCCTAGACTACGCTGTGTAGTTCTGGTCCTCACATTACAGAAAGGGTATAGGTCAAGTAGAATCAGTACAGAGGAGAATGACTAAAAGGATACAGGGGATGAGGAGTATTCCTTACAAGGCGAGATTGAAGTTGTTGAATTTACATTCTTTAGAAAGACGTAGGTTAAGAGGGGGACCTGACTGAAGTCTTTAAGTGGTATAAGGGTTATAACAAGGGGAACGTAAGCAAAATTCTTAGAATCAGCAACCAGGGCAGAACAAGAAACAATGGGTTCAAGCTTGAAAATTTAGGTTTAAAAAAGAGATAGAAAGGAATTGGTTCTCAAATAGAGTGGTAGATGAATGGAATGGACTCAGTAGTCATTTCATTAGTGCTAGGACATTAGGGAGCTTTAAGAGAAGATTAGACGGGTTTATGGATGGGGATGATAGGTGGAAATAGGTAGATATATTTCATACAGGGACTGCCACGTGTAAGCCTGGTGGCTTCTTGCAGCTTCCTTACATCTTATGTTCTTATGTTCTTATGAAAGAAGAAGCAGCAAAGTTATTGGAGATGTTTTTGGCTACATGCCAGAAGTCACGAGGGGAGTTAGATCTTGAAAGATCTTGACACTTTCTATTAATGAAGAAGCTTTTGGCTAGTTGGAAAACAGACTTGGCATGGTTAAGGCAGAAATATTAAGTGCATGAGATTCTGGTAATGGAAGGCTTAAGTACCTTTTGTGAGCCATCCCTCTATCACGTATAGCACGAGAACAGGCTGTGTTAAATCAAGGTTTGGAAGGTTTAGGTCGAGAAAAAGAGTGAGGAATGTACGCCTCCATGCCAGACACTATCACCTCTGTTATGCGCTCGGCACACAGAGACGGGTCTCTGTCACGGAAGCAGTAGTCATTTCAAGGAAAATCAGCAAAATACCTCCTCAGGTCCCCCAACTAGCAAAGGCAAAACTCCAGAGGTACCTCCGCTTAGGGGAATCCTGAGCAGGGACTGGAGCGATAGGACAAGGTAAAGATATGAGATTGTGATCGGAGAAGCCCAGCGAAGAGAGGGTGACAGCAAAAGCTGAAGGATTAGAGGTCAGGAAAAGGTTAAGAATGTTGGGCGTATCTCAAAGATGGTCAGAAATACGAGTAGGATGTTGTACCAGTTGCTATTAGGTCGTGGAGGACAGCAAAGTTGAAGGCTACTTCACCAGGATGGTCAGTGAAGGGAGAGGAAAGCCAAAGCTGGTGGTGAACATTGAAGTCTCCAAGAATGGAGATCTCTGCAAAAGGGAAGAGAGAATGTGTTCCACTTTGGAAGTTAAGTCGTCAAAGAATTTTTTTATTTTCAGACGAGTTAGGTGAGAGGTATGCAGAACAAATAAATTTAGTTTGAGAGTGACTCTTTTGTCGTAGCGAGATGGTGGAAATCTTGTAAGATTCAAGAGCGTGGGCACGAGAGCAGGTTAAGTCGTTGCATACATAAACGCAACATCCAACTTTGGATTGAAAATGAGGATAGAGAAAGTAGGAGGGAAGATAAAATGGGCTACTGTCAGTTGCCTCAGACACCTGTGTTTCAATAAGGAAAAGAAGATGAGGTTTAGTAAAGGAGAGGTGGTGTTCTACAAATTGAAAATTAGATCTAAGACCGCGAATGTTGCAGAAGTTAATGAAAAAAAAAGTTGAGGGGGGTGTCAAGACGCTTAAGATCGATACCAGAAGAGCAGTCCAACTTGGGGACATCTGTGGTCCCCTCCCCAGATGGGGACTTCGATGCTGGTGTAGGAGTCGCCATGATAATTTTGAATTTTGTATGAAGGGTGTAATTAGGTGCTTGTAATTTTGTGTGAAGGAAGAGAGTTGTCTTTAGAGGGCAGGCTGTGACTGCCCCCTTGTGTTGTGAGACACAAAGGGAAATGTTCAGTGAGGTCACAGCTGGGTTATGGATGGGGATGATAGGTGGAAATAGGTAGATATATTTCATACAGGGACTGCCACGTGTAAGCCTGGTGTCTTCTTGCAGCTTCCTTACATCTTATGTTCTTATGTTCTTATGAAAGAAGAAGCAGCAAAGTTATTGGAGATGTTTTTGGCTACATGCCAAAAATGAACTTAATGATAAGTTCACAGCACCCCCTGATCCAGTGCTTTAGACCTCACTGGGAGTAATTATCGTTTCGGCAGGTGCCTACTGCCTCCTCCATGTGATAAAAGATAAAGGAGGATAATTATGAAATATTTTCTCAATTGGTAACATGGCAACAAATTTATGGTCAATAAAATAGACTGCACTTATATGTTATTTTTAGTTATAAAAGTATATCATTAATATAGATCACGGGATAAGTTTTAATGCCTTGATACTTATCCTTATTTTCTGCTTTAGCTTTAGTTTTATTACTGCTATGATAAATATATGGATAGTCTTTTGGATTTGTAGCACAGGGAATATTACTTATTCAAGTCATTCATAAAGTATATGTTCTTGTTTTGCAATTATATTATAAAAGTTGTGATGTGCTAAAATAAAGGTAGAATTTCCATTTACTTTTCTATATCGAGTCTCACTTTTTAACAGTGCACCCATTGATGTGTATATACGAAAACTACTAATTTTCGTGCTTTATGTATCTGTGACAGGATTTTTTCTTTTTATCACAAAGTATTTGTACTTTAGTACAATGACATGCGCTTGGAATTGGGCTTAAGTACACAGCAAAGTGACTGTAGCTGTAGTTGAAAAATATCCAGGTACTTGGACTTACGTACA
>NC_087189.1:6535000-6550000 GCF_035594125.1 Scylla paramamosain
TAGCGATGTTTACGCGAACCATAGAATGAACAATATTTCGCCATCATGCGCTGACAAGGAATAATTATCTTGGTGTCGTATCAAAACATATAAAGCCGAGTCAACGCTGCACATAAACAGTAAAGGTTGCAAACAAATAAGACTTACAGGAAGTTTTGAATTTAAACAAGAAAAAAGTGGTGCTTGCTTTACATATACTATGTATAAGTGCTCCCTCAACTTGAATGCTGCGTGCATTTCTGGTCACATTATAAAAAAAATAAATAAATGAAACTAGGATATATAAAGCGTAGAATTACTATAATGTTGCATGTTGCTGTTTGCTTATCCTTTGTAATGGTCTGCAGCTACGAAGACGCAGGAGGAGGAGGAGGAAGGAGGAGGAGGAGGAGGAGGAGGAGAGTAAAGAGATGAGGTAGTGGTGGTGATAGTGGTTGTGGTAGTGGATGCTGCTGCTGCTGCTGCTGCTGTTGCTGTCGTTGTCGTTGTCGTTGTTGTTGTTGTCGTTGTTGTTGTTGTTGTTATAATCATTATCTCCCTCCTCCTCCTCCTCGTCATCATCATCACGTCATTGTTATCTTTTTCTCCTCCTCCTCCTCCTCCTTTGCTTTCTTCTTCTCCACCAACGCATCATGTGCCCGACGAGAGGTAGCAATATCCTACTTAACAAGTGATGATTCAGTAAAAAAAGATTTAATAAAAGACGCAAGAACTAGACCAGAATTTAGTTCTAGAAATCATTCTATCTTACTTTTAACCATCAATTTTAATAAAGCTAAAGTAAGCGAAAGTAAAGAAAATGTGCCAGACTATCGGCGTGCTAGCTTTGAAAGACTTCGCTTGCAGCTTGCATCCATAAACTGAAATGAACCGCTGGGAACACCAGACATCAACAAAGCATGGAAAGTGTTCGCTAAAAAGTTAAATGAAACCGCGAATTTGTGTGTACCGCTACGAGATAAACGAAAGTTACTGAACACCAAACCGAAATGGCGGAATAATGAAATTAGATGCTGTCATCTTGCCAAGAAAAAAAAAAAAAAAAATGTATCGCAAATATAAATTACCACAAAATAATAATGATAAATTAGAGCACGACACACTGCGTAGAAAAATAAAAAAAGCTGATCAAAAGCAACAAAAAATATGTTGAAGCTCAGATCGCGAACTCAAGTAAAACAAACCCCAAAGAGTTTTACATCTATGTAAAAAAATTAAAGGGTTTTAACATCAACAATTGATCCATTAATAACAGAAAATGGCAAACAAATAAAAAATGAAGTAGACATGGCGAACACGCTAAGGCTTTGCGATCACTTTTCATCAGTCTTCACTATTGAACACATTCAGGCAGAAAAAAAAGTCACTCTTGCCTTATATAACTCACTCGTGCGCCCTCATCTGGAATACTGTGTGCAGTTCTACTCACCATAAGAAAAAAAGACATTGGTAAACTAGAAAAGATACATTGGTAAACTAGAAAAGATACATTGTAAAGTTACTAAAATGATTCCAAGATTGTGTAATAAGACGTATGAGGAATGACTGGAAGAACTAAACCTAATTAGCCTAACGAAACGCAAGATATGAGGAGACCTAATTGAAGTGTTAAAGAATTTCAAAGGATA
Source organism: Scylla paramamosain (assembly GCF_035594125.1). Taxonomy (NCBI): domain Eukaryota; kingdom Metazoa; phylum Arthropoda; class Malacostraca; order Decapoda; family Portunidae; genus Scylla; species Scylla paramamosain. The sequence goes on from NC_087189.1 coordinate 6,536,629, forward strand.
TAGAAACCTTGATGTTAATTAATATTCTATCATTGATCATTCTAACCTGATAAGAAATAATGGTCGCAAGATTACACCCAAACGTTTTGAATTCCTCGAGGCGAAGCACTTCTTTAACAGCATCGTTAATATTTTGAATAAACTTCCTTCTGAAATCGTAAACAATAATTCAGTTGAATAATTTAAAAATAAAATGGACAAATATTTAAAAGCTAAACCCCAACAAGCTCTATTCTTGTTAGAATAATTATACATAAAACTAAAAGCCCCTGCATTTACTAAAACAACTAATTTACTTTACAAACAGCGATTTCGTCATTAATTTTCAGGTAGGCGTATAGTGTTCACCATTGGGTAAATAGTAGAACTTCCTTTCATCCTTTCCTATGAAAATATCTAGTCTATTTTTTCATACTGCATGGTACTTTTCCCAAATATTTCCATGCTAGCGAAAGCTGGAGGGAGTAGTGGGTAGGAAAGAGCCTTCTGTTGTATTGTCCTGTCTCTCTGCTCTGTAGATAGTTAGCAGTAGTTACCAAATAGCCTTGGAACACATTGTCAGATAAGACTCCAATACATAGTTAGTATGTTGGGGTGCTGGGAATGAAAAAAAACTGACGGAGGCGACAGAAGGCCTAACTTCGTAGAAGCTATTTCAGCGAGAGATGAGACTAAAAGGTTCCAGTTTAGATTGTTAGTAAAAGACAGATCGAGGATCTTCATTGAAGAGGGAGAAGGTTGAGCGTCACTGGAGGAGAGGGGATAATTATATGGAAGAGTGGAACATTGTGCAACATTGCGGCGGTGAGAGAGAGGCTGAAGACAGTCAGTTAGAGGAGAGGAGTTGATGAGACGAAAAGCTTTTGATGTCTAAAAGAGTGGTATGAGTGGAACCCACCCCCCAGACATGTGAAGCATTACTCCATACATGGACAGATAAGGCCCTTGTACAGAGTTAGCAACTGAGGGAGGGGGGTGATGAGAAAAACTGGCGGAGACGTCTCAGAACGCATAACTTCAGAAAAGCTGTTTTAGCAAGAGATGGGATGTGAAGTTTCCAGTTTAGTTTGTAAGAAAAGGACAGACCGAGGATGTTCAGTGTAGAACAGGGGACCAGTTCAGTATCACTGAAGAAGAGGAGGTTGTTGTTGTGGAAGGTTGTGTCGAGTTGATAGATGGAGGAATTGAGTTTTTGAGGCATTGAACAACACAAAGTTTGCTCTGCCCCAATCAGAAATTTTAGAAGGATCAGAAATCAGGCATTCTGTCGCTTCCCTACGTAAACTATTTACTTCCTGATTGGTTGGACGTCTGTGAAAAGACGTGGAAAAGTTGCAGGATGGTATCATCAGCGTAGGAGTGAATAGGACAAGAAGTTTGGTTTAGAAGATCATTGATGAATGATAGCAAGAGAGTGGGTGACAGGATAAAACCCTGAGGAACACCACTGTTAATACATTTAGGAGAAAAACCGTATATCATAGCAGCAATAGAACGGTCAGAAAGGGAACTTGAGATGAAGTTGCAGAGAGAAGGATAGAAGGCCTAAGAGGGTAGTTTGGAAATCAAAGCTTTGTGCCAGACTCTATCAAAAGCTTTTGATCAAAAGTTTTTCAGGAGAGGGAGGAACAAGTCCCGAATCGCCCAAGGTAGAGTTTTTAGCAAATGTTTGATCGAAGAGTTCAGCTTTATAGATAGATGTGATAGCAGTGGTGCCATCTGGTTGAAATAAAAGAGGGAAAGAAGAAGCAGCAAAGTTATTGGAGATGTTTTGGGATAGATGCCAGAAGTCACGAGGGAAGTTAGATCTTGAAAGATTTTGACACTTTCTATTAATGAAGGAGTTTTTGGCTAATTGGAGAACAGACTTGGCATGGTTCCGGGCATAAATATAAAGTGGATGAGATTCTGGTGATGGAAGGTTCAAGTACCTTTTGTGGGTCACCTCTCTATCATGTATAGCACGAGAACAGGATGTGTTAAACCAAGGTTTAGAAAGTTTAGGTCGAGAAAAAGAGTGAGGAATGTACGCTTCCATGCTAGACACTATCACCTCTGTTATGTGCTCAGCACACAGAGACGGGTCTCTGTCACAGAAGCAGTAGTCATTCCAAGGAAAATCAGCAAAATACCTCCTCAGGTCCCCCAGCTAGGAGAGGCAAAACGCCAGAGGCACCTCCGCTTAGGGGGATCATGAGGAGGGATTGGAGCGATAGGACAAGATACAGATATGAGATTGTGATCGGAGGAGCCCAATGGAGAAGAGAGGGTGACAGCATAAGCAGAAGGATTAGAGGTTAGAGAAAGGTCAAGAATGCTGAACTATCTTCAAGACGGTCAGGAATATGAGTAGGATGCTGCATCAGTTGCTCTAGGTCGTGGAGGATAGCAAAGTTGAAGGCTACTTCACCAGGATGGTCAGTGAAGGGAGAGGAAAGTCAAAGCTGGTGGTGAACATTGAAGTTTCCAGATCTCCAAAAAAAGAGAAAAAGAGTCAGAATGTGCTCGTCAAAGAATTTCTTATAGTCAGAGGAATTAAGTGAGAGGTATACAGAACAGATAAATTTAGTTTGAGAGTGTCTCTTTAGTCGTAGCGAGATGGTGTAAAACTCGTAAGATTCAAGAGCGTGAGCACGAGGGCAGGTTAAGTCATTGTGCACATAAACGCAACATCCAGCTTTGGATTGAAAATGAGAATTGAGAAAGTAAGAGGGAAATGAAAATGGGCTACTGTCAGTTGCATCAGACACCCGTGTTTCAGTAAGGAAAAGAAGATGAGGTTTAGTAGAGGAGAGGTGGTGTTCTACAGATTGAAAATTAGGTCTAAGATCGCGAATGTTGCAGAAGTTAATGAAGAAAAAGTTGAATGGGTTGTCAATACAGTTAGGATCGATACCAAAAGACCAGTCCAACCTGGTGACATTTGTGGTCCCCTCCCCAGATGGGGACTCCTAGGCTGGTGTAGGAGTCGCCATGATAATTTTGAATTTTGAGTGAAGGGTGTGTGTGTTTAATTAGGTGCTTCTAGTTTTGTGTGAAGGAAGAGAATTGTCTTTAGAGGCCAGGCTGTGACTGTCCCCATGTATTGTGAAACAAAGCGAAACGTTCAGTGAGGTCACAGCTGGGTTTAATGATAAGTTCTCAGCACCCCTTGATCCAGTGCTTTAGACCTCACTGGGAGTAATTATCGTTTCAGCAGGTACATATTGCCTCCTCCATAGTTAAGTTGGATTAGCTTAGGTTAGTCTTTGAATAAGTCCACTTTGGATGGATTAGGTTTGGTCAAGTAAATTATGCTAGATTAAGTTCTGATAAGTTAAGTTATATCACATAAACTTTGCTTACCTTAAGTTTAGTTAGATCAAACTAGGTGAGGTTGTCATATCAAGTTACGTTAGATAAGCAAATGACAACATCAGGTAATTATTCTTTTCTTAAGGCATCCACTTTAAACTGAAATCACCCTACTGACTTGTTCTTCAGTGACTCGACTGAACAAAAGAGAAAAGCGAGAAAACAATAGCGTGGGTGTGCTTGTTGTGTTGCTGTAATAGATTGGAAAGTTTATGAGAGAGAGAGAGAGAGAGAGAGAGAGAGAGAGAGAGAGAGAGAGAGAGAGAGAGAGAGAGAGAGAGAGAGAGAGAGAGAGAGAGAGAGAGAGAGAGAGAGAGAGAGAGAGAGAGAGAGAGAGAGAGAGAGAGAGAGAGAGAGAGAGAGAGAGAGAGAGAGAGAGAGAGAGAGAGACTCGTTTTGGGTGTTAAATATTCATGCTCCTTAATGAGTTATGATTCTGTGCGGGCATTTGCATATGGATTGTTCACTTATTTGTTTGTTTGTTTGTTTGTTTGTAATCAATAATACTTTTTATGTGTGTGTGTGTGTGTGTGTGTGTGTGTGTGTGTGTGTGTGTGTGTGTGTGTGTGTGAATTAGGGGCGATGATATTTACTGTAAAAACGATTCGGGAAATATTCGTGAATCTTATTTCTTCATACACATAAATATATAATGTACAATAATGTTTTGTAATCTATAAGACACTGATTTTTAGTTACACGGAGTAATGACCAGGCGTACACAGAATGAGATATTGTCACCAAGTGGCTTCCTGCGATGGCAAAAAAGCTAATTTTTTCGATGCATTATCAAAAGATAAATATTAATTTATGACGTTTATAATTTTTCTGTAATTATCATTATTATTGTTATTATTATTATTATTATTATTATTATTATTATTATTATTATTATTATTATTATTGTTATTGTTATTATTATTATTATTATTATTATTATTATTGTTATAATTATTATTACTATTATTATTATTATTATACTATTATTACAATCATCACCATTACTGGAAGAAGCCAGTAGGCCTACACGTGACTGCTCCTGTATAACATATCAATATCCGCCTATCATCTGTATCCACACATTCACCTAATCTTTTAAAGCTCCCTATTGACTCGGCACTAACAACCTGATTACTGAGTCTATTCTAGTCATTTACCACTCTATTTAAGGACCAATCTCTCTCTCTCTCTCTCTCTCTCTCTCTCTCTCTCCTCTCTCTCTCTCTCTCTCTCTCTCTCTCTCTCTCTCTCTCTCTCCATTCGTATATTACATCTAGGTCAGGTTGCAGGCTGGTTGCGTCAGAATCCGACCCGCTTTTCTCACCGGTTTTCGTTTCATCTGCTAATTTACAAGCATGGCTACTGATTCTGTTATTAGATCATTTAATGTATATCAAAATGACAGTGGTGCTAAAATAGATCCCTGTTGTCACCTGCCAATTACTTTTTCCAAATCGCATTTGGAATCATTAATCATAACTGTTACTTGTCGCTTAACAATGATCAATGTTTCATAAAGTCAAGAGCTTTTCCATCAATCCCATTTGCGTAGCCTTGTACAGGAACATTTTGATGATGCACTTCATTAAACGCCTTGCTGGACACCTGGTTTATATTTACAGTTATTCCTATTACCTGGGTCCTCATAAACTTTCCCATAACACTCAAGAGGATGGTGAAGTGTGCCGTGAAGTACTACCTCTGTAAGTCCACGATGTGAATCTTTTGTCAGTCTAACTAAATGAGTTTTGATGTTCATCGTTATTGCAAATTTCAGTAATTTCCACACTGGATGGTTGGATGCTACAGTCAGACCAAAATAAATCTACAAATTCTACATTCTACAAATTTCGACAGTGGTGCTATTTCTTCATTTCGTCTTATCAGTCATATTAGTTATCAAAATGAAAAAAATATCCTTAACTGGCAACTGCGCTTTCTTGCAAGTATCAGATTTAAAAAGCGACAGACATTTACCGTCACCCGGGGCTTGTGGGAGGATATAAGGTGACTCCACGGTCCTCTCAGGAATTGGAATAGTTTTATAAAGATTAGAGACATCTGTTGGAGGTGTGAAGAAAGCTGGCAGGGCTCGGGTAAGGTGCACCTCCAGGGAGGTTGATAATGGCGTGCATTGTCTTCAGTTACTTGGCCATGACGGAAGAGTCTTTCTTCACCTCACACTCCAGTATCTCGTCAGTTCTTGGGAATGCCTTTTCTTCCTCCCTGTTCCTTTCTACCTTTCAGGAGTTACCTCAGAGTTATGGCAGCTTTCTTAATAGCTGTAGCTGCTCGTTCTAACATTCCTCCACTCGTGCTTGCCGAGTCCTTCACTGGCTCAAACCATCAGACTGATAGGACCCGCTTTGCAGCACAAGAAATTGCCAACAGTTTAGCAAGAATCTAGTGATTTCAGGAGCGAGAAAGGAGACGCGGGGTAATTTCATCTCCCATTATCCCTGAGTGGCGGTCACTGTTAGTTATCTCTTATATATATTTGAATGAAAGCACACACTTCTGACATGAGGACATTTTTGCCACATTAATAATAACCTATCGGGTTGATGCATACAGTACGTCGGTTTCTTTTTGCAGACTGTACAGTGACATTTGTGTTTTATCTCCTTCTTTTAAGATGGAGACAATGTACATTTGCCCGCCTGCGCATTAATGGCAACTCTTTTGAATCCAATGACTTTCCAAATATAATAATCATCGGTTTATTATTAATCTCCTTGCTTTCTTTTAATACTCTTTTACTCCAACTGGCTTTGGGAATTTAAACTTTTCGGCCTGCTTATTTCTTATTGCACTGCCTCCTTCGCCATGAGAATGTCTTGTGTTAGTGGCGTAAGTCTCTAGATAGGTCTTGTTCTCGGCATTGATCTCGAGACCAGTTTGATCTGGTCTTGATCTTGGGTGTCGCTTGTTGTGGTCTTGGTCTTGATCTTGGCTTCTTCAACTTCTGATCTCGAAGTTTACCTCCAGGTCAGGTAGCAACCAGCAATAAAAAGTGCATCGCAGTGCGGAGACGGTCGGAATTTATTATCAAACATGGAAAAGAAAAAAATTCTGGGTGATGCAATTCACGCGCGCCTCACAGTAGTGTACTGTCCACAGTTACTGCCCTGTCAGCACTGTCGTGACGGCAGTGTGTGAGCGAGTCTTGCGATGAAAAAGGGGTGCCAGTGGAGAAAGCTTGCAAGAGTGGCCATTCCCTCAGTGATAGTCTCCTCTGGAGCCAAACACGAGCTGGTTCTCAAATGGAGTCAGTAATCATGTTATTGCTGAGTCATAAGGGAGCTTAAAAAGAAGATTAGACAAATTTATGGATGGGGAAGATAGGTGGATGGTAGGCATGTTTCATATGGGGACTGCCACGTGTAGACATGATGGCTTCTTGCAGTTTCACGTATTTTCTTATGTTCTCATGTTTGCAGCTCTGTTCATCCCCGTGTGCTCCATACACATGCATGCATTCCCGCAACCCGCGCGCACTTCGCACTTTTCTTGGGTAGCTCGGAAAAGGGAAAATATTAGCATTTTCCTACGATTGTTTCTTCATGTCAGCGATGCAATGAGACCAGATGTTGAGTTTTTCACATACATGAAATCTTTCTAAATATATTTCCCTCCATACACGTCACCCGCCTCCCACCAGCGCTCGCCATCATTATTTTAACATCCACAAATGCCATTTTTTTTTTTTTTTGCATTTCCATTTCTTTCATCATGAGAAAAATAGATTTAGTTGAGGAACGTTTCTGGCAAAAGGTAATGAGTAATAGACTATGTTTGTCTAAATAATCTTTGTCTATTTGCCTTATTTATTTGTCTAATTCAATTTATTATTATTATTATTATTATTATTATTATTACTATTATTATTATTATTATTATTATTATTATTATTATTATTTTAACATTAGTAAGCTCATGCTCTGTAAAGGATACTAACCGATGTACAAAGATTTTTTGATGTAAAAGGAACACTGGTCAAGGACAACAAAAGAACGGAAAAATAAAATGAAATAAAATGAATAAATAAAATAAATAAGTAAATAAAATAAAGTAAAATAAATAATTAAAATGAAATAATTAAATAAATAAATAAATAAATAAATAAATAAAATAAATTAATAAATAATGTTCCATTGAGGTGCCAGTCCTTAAGGAAAGGCCAAAAGGATCATCCAGTACTGTAGGGTAAGTGTCTTGAAACTTCGCTCTTGAAATAGTTCAAATCATAGGAAGGAAATGCAAAAGCAGGCAGGGAGTTCCAGAGTTTATCAGAAAAAGTTATGAATGACTAAGAATACTCTTGCATTAGAGAGGTGGACAAAATAGGAGAGAGAGAAAGAAAAAAGTCTTCATGTAGTGCTTTAACATATGAAGGTGATTTTTCTTCAGTCTCATCACACTGTATGCATCTGGACTACACACAATTCATTAACAAAATTTTTGTAGAACTCATTATTAGTATCTTCCAAGGAGTTTTAATAAGAGAAGACGGTCTCCTGCTTCGCTTCTATCCATCCAATGAAGCCAAGTAAACCCAGTGGACGGAGCTTACGATCAGCAAATAGACCCGAAACATCGTGCTCTCGCGTGTTGAGCTATAGGAATTTACCACTTGCTTTTTGCATCCAAGACGGAAAATAAGAAAAAAAAATGATGGTTTGAGTTACGAAAAGTGCATTATGGTTTTTTAAATATGTTATGTAGACCTATTACCAATGACATTTATGCCAAGCAACCACAATATATAAAGAAATACACCAGATGTTTCCAAGAGAAATGGTAGTAAAGAGATTGTTTTTTATTATTTACTGCATGTCAACCCACAGCGGAGAACGGACAAAAGCGCGTTGGCTTCACATTCCTAACGCCATGCCGCTTCCTCCCATCATCCCTTCATGGTATCTCCTAATCTTCCCCCGTTTCCCTTCTTCCATAATCCATACTCTCCTCCTCCACTCACCCCTGTCTCTTTTCACCACCTACCTTGCCTGTGCTGCCTCACCACACCCTCACACCTCGCTTCGTCTCCCCACCCTCAGGTAATTTCCTCATAAGACCCTCAGACTTCATCTCACCTCCCCTTTCTGTCAGCTGCCAATTAATTCCCTGGAGGTAACCTCTTAATCCTTCAAAATCCTCTCTCCTAAAGCCAGATATTATTTTTGTAGCTGTTTCTGGAGGGCTCCGCCAAATTCTGTCTGTTTCATCCCAGTTTTTTTAAACAAAGTCTCGAATATTACGAACATTAGCCCCCTTGTGGGCTCCGTGCATACCTGCTTTATAAAGTTATCTTGAACTATACTCCAAAGGTTCTCTGCCTCACTTTCCCTCACTTTCAGGTTCAGTCAGTGCTCCTCTGATTAAAGTCTCCTAATACACATGACTGATTATATTTGTTCGCTCAAATTACCACCTGCTACAGCGGAATGGAAGTATATAGTGTTCGGCACATACTCGCACACTATGCTTGAAACCATTGTTTGTGTACCTTCCTTACTTAACAGTAACTCCTAGCGAGTCTGCATTGTCGTCATCTCTTACGCTGTTAACATTACAATGCATCTACAACATGAAGCGCTCTCCCCTTCTCTCTTCCTCCTGCTTACCTTGTCTTTGTGAAATAATCTGTGACTCTTTATCTGAACCTGTGGATAAAATAATTTCCAGTACATGTAGAACTACTACGTTTGTTGGCCAAGAACATCAAAAACTTCTGTACTTGCCACTGAATTACCAAAATATATCTAATCTAAAATGCTGATATATTTAAGTTATTTCTTTCTTCGTTTTGCTTGTTTAGTATTAATGATAATAATAACAACAACAATGATAATAATGATAATAATAAAATAATAATAATAATAATAATAATAATATAATAATAATAATAATAATAATAATAGTAATATAATAATAATAATAATAATAATAATAATAATAATAATAATAATAATAATAATAATAATGATAATAATGATAGGAATAGAAAATTATTATCATTATCATCATCAATATTATCATTTTTATTATCATCAATAGAAGACGAAGAGAGAGAGAGAGAGAGAGAGAGAGAGAGAGAGAGAGAGAGAGAGAGAGAGAGAGAGAGAGAGAGAGAGAGAGAGAGAGAGAGAGAATGTAACTGTATTTAATCAACCCCACCAAAGCAAGGCCACGACAATAAACCTTTTGATACTAGACAGAAAACGGAAACACACAAGGTAACAAACAAGTAAACATGCAAACACCACAGACAAACACGGCAAATTAAATCAAAACACACACACACACACACACACACACACACACACACACCATTTCTCATGGCTCACTTGTACTACTCTCACCCTCTCTTCCCAAACCTGCCTCCATCGTCACTGCTACTCTCATTTTAACAAGGAAAAGTAAACACAAACACTATATATTCTTACCAATTCGCCCCCAAATTCTATATTCGTCCCCAAATACTATATTGGTTATCGTGTCCTTAATCTGGAGAGAGAGAGAGAGAGAGAGAGAGAGAGAGAGAGAGAGAGAGAGAGAGAGAGAGAGAGAGAGAGAGAGAGAGAGAGAGAGAGAGAGAGAGAGAGAGAGAGAGAGAGAGAGAGAGAGAGAGATGCTCGATATGCTAATGGAACGATGTCATGCTTTTAGACTTGCAGGGGAATGAGGGGTAGTGGAGGGGAAGGGGCAGTAGGAAAGGGGAGAGGGAGCTGGGGATCGGAGAGGAAAAGGGGGACAGGAAACATAGTTGACGCGCAGGGAACGTAAGGAAGAATGAAGTGAGTGTGTGTGTGTGTGTGTGTGTGTGTGTGTGTGTGTGTGTGTGTGTGTCGGTACTTGTGGCGGTAAGCTCTAATAGTATGATATTAGCTGTAAGTAGCAGGAGGAGCAGCAGGAGCAGCAGCAGCAGCAGTGGCAGTACTAGTATCAAAGTTTGATGTCCGCGACCATCCGTCACTCACAGGTCACTCATGAGTGGTCATCAAAATTTAATTTTAAGGGATAAGTGTCTTGAGACCTCCTTCTTGAAAGAGTTCATCTCATAGGAAGGATGAAATACAGAAACAGGCAGGGAGTTCCAGAGTTTACCAGAGAAAGGGATGAATGATTGAGAGTACTGGTTAACTCTTGAGTGATGGAGAAAATAGGGGTGGGAGAAAGAAGAAAGTCGTGTGCAGCGAGGCCTCGGTAGGAGGGGAGGCATACAGTTAGCAAGATCAGAAGAGCAGTTAGGTTGAAAATAACGGTAGAAGATAGCAGATGTAACAGTGCGGCGATGAGAGAGAGGCTGAAGACAATCATTCAGAAGAGAGGAGTTGATAAGACGAAAAGCTTTTGATTCCACCCTGCTTAAAAGAGCAGTATGAGTGGAATCCCCCATACATATGAAGCATACTCCATGCATGGACGGATAAGGCCCCTGTACAAAATTAGCAGCGGTGGGAGTGAGAAAAACAGGCAGAGACGACTCAGAACACCTAACTTCATAGAAATGAGATGTGTAGTTTCCACTTTAGATTATAAGTGAAGGACAGACCGAGGATGTAGAAGAAGGGGGACAGTTGAGTGTCATTGAAGAAGAGAGGATAATTATTTGGAAGGTTGTGTCGAGTTGATAGATGGAAAAATTGAGTTTTTGTGGCACTGAACAATACTGAATTTGCTCTGCCCCAATCAAAAATTTTAGAGAGGTCAGAAGCCAGGCTCTCTGTGGCTTCCCTGTGTGAACTGTTTACTTCCTGAAGGGTAGGACGTCTACGAAAAGACGTGGAAAAGTGCATGGTGGTATCATCAGCGCAAGAGTGGATAGGACAAGGAGTTTAGATCATAAGAGGGGTTTAGATCATTGATGAATAATGCGAAGAGAGTGGATGACAGGACAGAACCTTGAGGAACACCACTGTTATTAGATTTAGGAGCTCGCCAGGAAGTTATAGTAAATTCGAAGTGGTTTTTAACATTGTATTGGTCCTTAAGTACATGTATATACAGACAAGCCACGTCCGACGTGAAATACCTGCGAGCCCTCTCTGCCCGTGTCTCCCACTGGCACTCTGTCCAGCTGTCTGCTTGCTAACAGTGACTAGCTGGCCAATACAGGAACTCTACTTAACACTGTTGCTACATGTGTTGGAAGATTGTATAACACATAATAGTGGAAATGTTATATATATATATATATATATATATATATATATATATATATATATATATATATATATATATATATATATATATATATATATATATATATATATATATATATATATATATATATATATATATATATATATATATATATATATATATATATATATATATATATATATATATATATATATATATATATATATTTCCTAATTAATATACATATATTTATGGCAACAGCCTTTTCCCAGAATGAGGCGCGAGAAGAATGCTGAACTCAAAGGGAGGAGGGAAAAGAGCTGAAAAATGTATTTGAGAACCAAGCTAAGTTCAGCCTGACTCCTACGCTATGAGGAAAGAAGGAAAAAGAAAAGAAAACTATGGTATGATATTTCATACCTACCTATTCCTAACAGTAATGAAGCAATAGTACTATTCTTGCACCCTAACAGCAGTAGTAGTAGCAATAGCAGCAGCAGCAGCAGTAGTAGCAGCAGCAGCAGCAGCATCAAGGTCCACTACCCGCCGCCACTCACGAGCAGCAGCCACCGCAATAATCTTCAAACCATCACATTCTTTTCTACAGCAACCAATCAACAACAGTTGTCTCCCTTTGTCCAGGGTTACATTTTTTTCCATTGGCCGAGGGTTGTCCTCCACCGGCCCTACAAAGAGCTGGATTTATATTTCATTGGCTATGGATTTTTACAGGTTAATCTCCAATTGTTCCGTGTCCACTCACGAGTCAGGATTTGAGTGAAGTACTATATTTCGTGAACGATGATTGGTCAAGCTCTGCGAAGGACAGGTCAGACACACGTTGTGATTGGTGGAATACTTTTTCCTGTATTCGCTGTTGATGAACTAAAAAAAAAAAAAAAAAAAAAAAAACGTGATTAAGGAACAAAAAAAAAAAAAAAAGGTCATGAAAAAACAGTGAACAGAACGTGATAAAAAAAAGTTTCGTAATTTAAGTGAGGTCAAATTGACAAAACAATAAAAAAAAATCATAAAAAGGAATACAAAAATTATAGGAAAATATATGTATTGCTAGAGAGGAAATGGAACCATAAAAAGAGTTCGCCGGGATTTCATTCCTCGAAATATTACTGCCCGCGTGTTCCTGCCACTCGCCAACAAAAACACCATGTCCTACAACATTACGGAAAAGAAACCTCCAACTTAAAAACAGAAAGCGGAGATCTGAGCAATATATATGAGATATCTAATTTAAATTCCTTTCTTTTCTTGAATAAAACGCGGAGACATGTGAGGGAAGCGTAAATGTTTCGTATCTTTGTTCAGATGTGTTGCAGTGTTGTGTTAAGGGTGAGGGAATGTAACTCAAGCTCAGGTGACGTAAACTAGGGTGTTGCGAAATGAGGGAGACTGGAAATGAAAGTATTACCAGATTATTCTGTGTGTGTGTGTGTGTGTGTGTGTGTGTGTGTGTCTCTCTCTCTCTCTCTCTCTCTCTCTCTCTCTCTCTCTCTCTCTCTCTCTTTCTGACATACACACACACACATACACACACGCACACACACACAAGAACCAATCTGTATAAGTAAAACAGACACAAGCAAATCATATTAAGGTAATGACAATAATAATAATCATAACAACAACAACAATAATGCTGATAATGATGATGATGATAATAATAATAATAATAATAATAATAATAATAATAATAATAATAATAATAATAATAATAATAATAATAGCAATAATAATAAACAGCTACAACAACAAAAAAATAAATCACATCAACATCATTACTATCAGCATTAATAGCAAGAGTATCATCAGAATCAGCTATCACCGACTCCACTATCAACATCACCAATAT
>NC_087189.1:6555000-6565000 GCF_035594125.1 Scylla paramamosain
GAGAGCATTGCACGGGGGCTTATCTTTTTTATTAGTCATTTCGTGCTTATCTCGTGTCTTTATTTGGTGAAGAACTGGTGTATATATTTCTTTGTCTGTCTTTGTCTGCCTATCTGTCTTTCTGTCTGTCTGTCTGTCTGTCTGTCTGTCTGTCTGTGCTCTCTCTCTCTCTCTCTCTCTCTCTCTCTCTCTCTCTCTCTCTCTCTCTCTCTCTCTCTCTCTCTCTCTCTCTCTCTCTCTCTCTCTCTCTCTCTGTATGAGAGTGTTGCTGGTTGGATGGTCTTGGTGGGTCAACATATAATAATAGTAGGTTGCATAGGATGATCACACACACACACACACACACACACACACACACACACCTGACGCGCCTCGCCCGGTCCGTGCCACCAGACACCACAAGATAACGCCCCTAAAGGCGCCGCGCACGGACCGGTACAGACTCACCGCGATTCCCACCATGGTGCGAGCCATCAATAAATAGTACTTCGCTTCTAGATTAGACTTAGCTTTAGGATTAATGCTAAGTATTTCCCCACCCCCTCTGTACATTTTCAATTTGCAAATTGCCTGAATAATAAACCGTTTATTGTTATTATTATTACACACACACACACACACACACACACACACACACACACACACACACACACACACACACACACACACAGAGGTGCACACATATACATACATATAACTCCATGTGTGTGTGTATGTGTAAACACACACACACACACACACACACACACACACACACACACACACACACACACACACACACACGTCACACATATACATACATATAACTATATGAGGTATGTGTAAACACACACACACACAAACACACACACACACACGGACACATACATATATATAAGTACTGTATATGAGGTATGTATAAACACACACACACACACACACACACACACACACACATATACTCGTACATACATATAACTCCATGTGTGTGTGTATGTGTAAACATACACACACATACACACACACACACACACACACACACACGTCACACATATACATACATATAACTATATGAGGTATGTGTAAACACACACACACACAAACACACACACACACACGGACACATACATACATATAAGTACTGTATATGAGGTATGTATAAACACACACACACACACACACACACACACACACACACACAGGGTGTAACGCGAGTTTCTGCGGATATTGCCACAGGCGAAAGTAAAGGTTAATCTAAGTTGAAAATGTTCTATGCACATATGGATTTTGAGGCATTGTTTAGCCTTGGTATAAAATTCAAGTGTGGCCTGGCCACAGATACAAAGATCGGCCCAGGCGGGTTTCCATGGCAGGATGTGTAGACTGAATGTCTGTTGGTGAAATTGTGAATAATTGTCATGATTTCTACCAAGTTTAGGAGCTTTACAGTATCCCGTGATGAGACGATTGACAAGAACGAACCGATACCGATTACCCATAAACATTACTCAGTGATAGTATGGGTGTAATAAACGACAGTTAAAATAATAAGCTGCGTGCCACCATGCGTTGCCTGCACGGGTGGGGGGGGGAAGAGCGAGGCTAGCAGTAAATCAGCTGATTGCTAGTCAGTCACAAGCAGTTCTCCTCCGAGGCAGGGACAATAAATGCATTCAGATAGTTTTGTACAACTTAAACTAATGTGGAGTGTGTGGATATAGTGTTTCTTAGCCATGGTTACCCGCAGGGCCCGGCCGCTGTACCTGTCGCCAGGCCTCACATAAATTTCATACCATGGTCAAACAACGCCTGAAAATGCATGTGTCCATATAACATTTTCCATTTAGAATAACTGTACCTTCACCTCTGCCAATATCCGCACAAACTCGTGTTACACCCTGTATATACATACACACACACACACACATATAATATATATATATATATATATATATATATATATATATATATATATATATATATATATATATATATATATATATATATATATATATATATATATATATATATATATATATATATATATATATATATATATATATATATATATATACAGAGAGAGAGAGAGAGAGAGAGAGAGAGAGAGAGAGAGAGAGAGAGAGAGAGAGAGAGAGAGAGAGAGAGAGAGAGAGAGAGAGAGAGAGAGAGAGAGAGTCTGCGACCTTTTAATGATAATGAAATGCTATATTTTCTTATATTTTATTCCTTTCACCTCTCTCTCTCTCTCTCTCTCTCTCTCTCTCTCTCTCTCTCTCTCTCTCTCTCTCTCTCTCTCTCTCTCTCTCTCTCTCTATATATATATAACTTGTTCATCTATGCGTATCTCCAAAAGATAACGTTCTTATGTGAACAAATTCAGATACAGACAAACAAAACTCAAATGAAAAACCAGCAAGAACAACAACACAAATAACAGCAACAACAGCGACACTAACACCATTAATAATCATGCAAATACTGATGGTAATAAGAATATCAATAATGATAACAGACATGAAAATATCGAAAAATATAAATTTTTTCAAACTTTTACCTCAGCTGAAGCTTTATTAATCATAAGTTTCCATCATATAATTATATTTTGATATGCAAGTAGCTCCACCAATCCGTTTTTCTTTGTATTCTGAGAGAGAGAGAGAGAGAGAGAGAGAGAGAGAGAGAGAGAGAGAGAGAGAGAGAGAGAGAGAGAGAGAGAGAGAGAGAGAGAACCATTCGGGGTAAACCACGCATCTCAGGAATTCACTTCTAAGAAGACTAGATGGTGTTGGAGTGGAGTAAGATTCCACAAGGGGTAAAATCTAGAGGAACTGAGAGAACTTGGGGAAGCCTGCACGATTACAAGCTGCATAGGGAGGGAGTGACAAGGGTCTGAAATTTTCTCTCTCTCTCTCTCTCTCTCTCTCTCTCTCTCTCTCTCTCTCTCTCTCTCTCTCTCTCTCTCTCTCTCTCTCTCTCTCTCTCTCTGTCTGTGTGTGTGTGTGTGTGTGTGTGTGTGTGTGTGTGTGTGTGTGTGTGTCCTCAAGCGTGTATGTCCTTTCAAGTTGTCGGAGATGAAAGGAAGAAGGAACTGGAAAAGGGGGAGGAGGAAGAGGAGAAGGAGGAGGGTCATTGAGGAGTCGGAGGAAAGTTAGGAAAGTATAAATGGTGTATGGTACCATGTTACCCGTGTGTGTGTGTGAGAGAGAGAGAGAGAGAGAGAGAGAGAGAGAGAGAGAGAGAGAGAGAGAGAGAGAGAGAGAGAGAGAGAGAGAGAGAGAGTCACTCTATCATCTACCCTAAAGATTTTTCTTCTAAACATCGATTAATTTTCTCCCATATTTTCAATCTTTTCTCTCCCTTTCCATTCCTTTCTTCCATTTTTTCCTTACCTCACTCCCCATTCATACACCTTCCACCTCATTCCCAACTTTTTCCTCCTTCCGTTTCTCATCTCCTCTTCCTCCTCCTACTTATTACTAGAAGTGAAATTACAAGGTTTCGACTGGTTTCAATTATTGTTGTTGTTGTTGTTGTTGTTGTTGTTGTTGTTGTTGTTGTTGTTACTGCATGAGGCATTCCTTCATCTCCGTCTTCCATCCTCCCCCTTCCCCATTCTATCATCCATCTTCTACGAAAGGAGAGAAGGAAATAGGATATGGAATGTCTTCTTCTTCTTCTTCTTCTTCTTCTTCTTCTTCTTCTTCTTCTTCTTCTCCTTCCTCTTCTTCTTCTTCTTCTTTTTCTTCTGTTTTTCATCTTCACCACCACCATCTTCTTCTTCTTCTTCTTCTTTTTTCTTCTTTTTTCTTTTTCTTCTTTTCCTTCTTCTTTTCGCTATCTCTATCATTATGAACACACTTGTCCAATTTTGTATTATATTCATTTTTTATATGTACACACACACACACACACACACACACATTCTCTCTCTCTCTCTCTCTCTCTCTCTCTCTCTCTCTCTCTCTCTCTCTCTCTCTCTCTCTCTCTCTCTCTCTCTCTTCCTCTTGGAAGAGGAAGAGGAAGAGGAGAAGAAGGAGGTGAAATAAGAGAGAAAAACAGAAAAACGAGAGTAATAATAAAAGGATATAAGTGGAAGAGGAGGAGGAGGAGGAGGAAAAAGAAGAAAAGAAAGAGAAAGAGGAAGAAAAGAAGAGGAGGAGGAAATGACAAGTTCTATCGATCTCGCGAAAATAGTGAAGATGAGGCGAGAATGAAAATGTTGAGTGTTTGTCTGTGTGTGTGTGTGTGTGTGTGTGTGTGTGTGTGTGTGTGTGTGTGTGTGTGTGTGTGTGTGTGTGTGTGTGTGTGTGTGTGTGTGTGTGTGTGAGTGTGTGTGTGTGTGGTGACTAGAATTGACGATTAGATGAAAGTGGACGTGTGAAGGACCTTGATGGGGAAGAAAGGAAGGAAGAGAGGAGGAAGGAGGGAAGGGAGAAGAGAAACGAGGCGGGAGAAAAAGCAAGGAAGAAAGGAAAGGACATTATAACGAGATTAGGATAAGTAAATGATATATATGGCTTGAGAGGTTAGAAAGAGAGACAAATGAAGGAAGTAGGAGCCACGGAGGAGGGAAATTATTACATGGGGCCGTGATTCTGAAGGGGAAGGAGACGCGGGACAAACGGCGGAGGAGGAAGATTAGGAGGCAGAAAGGCGGAACGGGGGGGGAAGGGGAGAGAGAGAGAGAGAGAGAGAGAGAGAGAGAGAGAGAGAGAGAGAGAGAGAGAGAGAGAGAGAGAGAGATGCAATAAATTGGCAGAAAAATAGAAAGTTAAAGGGCTAAAAGGTTAAAAGATGTGAGAACTATGCGTCTCCCCTCTCTCTCTCTCTCTCTCTCTCTCTCTCTCTCTACCAGTAAAGAAGTGTTCTTTGTACACCTACCAAAAATATTAGGCCCAGCAATAAAAAAGGAAGACAATATATAATGAAAACAAAGGAAAATAAATAAGACTAAGCTGAAATTAAAGTGACGAGAATATAGTGTGTGTGTGTGTGTGTGTGTGTGTGTGTGTGTGTGTGTGTGTGTGTGTGTGTGTGTGTGTGTGTTATAATAATAATAATAATAATAAACAGTGTGTGTGTGTGTGTGTGTGTGTGTGTGTGTGTGTGTGTGTGTGTGTGTGTGTGTGTGTGTGTGTGTGTGTGTGTGTGTGTGTGTGTGTGTGTTTTAGCATTCCATGAATGTGACAAGTTTGGTGAGGTGCCAGAAGTCTTGCAGTTTGTTGTTTGTGTTTCGTCTATTATTTGTTGTTGTTGTTGTTGTTGTTGTTGTTGTTGTGTTGTTTTCTGGTCTTGTTTCACGTGTTCCATCATTTCTCTTTCTTGTGTTGTCTCTCTGTTCTTATGAGTACTGCATTTACCTGATTTTCTACTTATATATTATTCATTTACTTCAATTGTCAGAAGAAGTTTTATTAATTTATGTGCTGGTATTACTATCTCATTATTGACTTTTAAGCTATCCCTATCTTGTCTCTCTCTCTCTCTCTCTCTCTCTCTCTCTCTCTCTCTCTCTCTCTCTCTCTCTGGCAGAAATTCCACTCCCCGTCTTTCCCTCCTCCTCCAATCCGTGTCTCCATCTTCCTTCATCCCTTTTCGCTCTCTTTACTTTCTATTACTTTCATCTTTTCCTTCCCTACCTCCGTTCAACCTTCCTCCTTCACTTCTTCTTCTTCTTCTTCTTCTTCTTCTTCTTCTTCTTCTTCTTTTTCTTCTTCTTCTTCTTTTCTTTTTCTCCTCCTCCTCCTCCTCCTCCTCCTCCTCCTCCTCCTCTTTCTCCTCCTTTCAAGAGCAGATGAGACAAGTACTTAAACTCTAATCTGCAATTAAGATAACATCATGAACTTTCATACATAGCAACTCAGGAACTCCTAAATGATTTAATTATTATTTTTTACTGATTAATGTAGGTATTGTAATTATGTTCTCGTATGTTTCTTGTTAAAAAAAAAAATTCCGTGTTCGTTTTTCCATTTTCTTTTCCTGCCTGTCACAGAGAAAAAGAGCAATAAGAGCGGGAAGAGTCTTCATCATTTATTTATTTTTCTATTTTACTCATCTGTCTATTTTTCTATTTATCTTTCTATCTATGTATCTATTTATCTGTCTGTCTGTCGGTCCATCTTTCTGCTTCTCTTTGTAATTTTAGACAGCCTAATGGTACTTGCTTTTCCTTTGTGTTCGTTTATGTTCCATTGTGTTCCTCCTCCTGTTTGTACCAGACGCAAGACGTACTGTTTGGGAGAATCGTGTTTCTGAAAGGTCATGTCATTCTCTCTCTCTCTCTCTCTCTCTCTCTCTCTCTCTCTCTCTCTCTCTCTCTCTCTCTCTCTCTCTCTCTCTCTCTCTCTCTCTCTCTCTCTCTCTCTCTCTCTATATATATATAATATCTATCTATCCATCTATCTTTCTATCTATATATCGACCGACTGACAGAAAGATAGACAGACAGACAGACAGACAAACAAACGTACATACATACATACAAATAGACAGACAGACAGACAAACAAAGACAGACCGAGACACAAATTGAAAAATAAATAGATAAATAGATAGATAAATAAACAAATAAACAAATACTTAAATAATTAAACAAACAGATACATAGAAAGATAGACCGATTTGTATTCTATTGACCGCAGCTTCACAAGATAATATTTCTTGACTCAATTAGCCAGCGTGTAGTCCAAAATTATACTAAATACGGCGGCAGCGCTTCCAACTAAATATGTTGAGATTATGATACCGATTACCTCAGAATGACCATTACACAGAATCCGTTTCAGTTTCATTAGACCCTCAGAATTATTGAAAAAAAATAAAGAAATTAAAACATAGGTAGACTGTATTGTTCTTCCCACACACACACACACACACACACACACACACACAGTAGAACGTTAACCTCAACTTTTTTTATCTTATGACGAGAGAGAGAGAGAGAGAGAGAGAGAGAGAGAGAGAGAGAGAGAGAGAGAGAGAGAGAGAGAGAGAGAGAGAGAGAGAGAGAGAGAGACTGCCTTTTCATAAACAAAAAGACGGAACACTCCCTCTTGCAATATAATATTGACTCGTCCTTTTTTTTTGTCCTGAGTTCGTGTTCGTGTTCGTGTGTGTGTGTGTGTGTGTGTGTGTGTGTGTGTGTAAGCACACACACACACACACACACACACACACACACGGCAATTCACACTCACATTGATCTGACAATTCTCTGTCTGTCTGTCTGTCTGTCTGTCTGTCTGTCTGTCTGTCTGTCTGTCTGTCTGTCTGTCTGTCTGTCTGTCTGTCTGTCTGTCTGTCTGTCTGTCTGTCTGTCTGTCTGTCTGTCTGTCTGTCTGTCTGTCTGTCTCTCTCTCTCTCTCTCTCTCTCTCTCTCTCTCTCTCTCTCTCTCTCTCTCTCTCTCTCTCTCTCTCTCTCTCAAGGTTGTCCGTTCATTTCTCACTCTTCGCCAAGACGTCATTGTATAAATTTATGGAAACTTGCGAAAAATGCAAAAAACGGAAACTTTTGTCCACTGGGAACACATTAGTCTTGCTGCTGTGTCCTTCCCTTTCCACTCCGCAGCCTTGTTTCCCTTGCTTCTTTCCATGTTTTGTTTCCTTCTTTATCTAATCTTCTTTTCTTCACGTTCGTCGAGGACCAAGGAGTTTAAGAAATATGTAGGGCAGGTTTTGTGAGTAAGAGAGAGAGAGAGAGAGAGAGAGAGAGAGAGAGAGAGAGAGAGAGAGAGAGAGAGAGAGAGAGAGAGAGAGAGAGAGAGAGAGAGATTACGAAATCATCCTTAGATTTGTTTCAGTTTTTTTCTTTGTCTTTCCTTTCTTTCTTTTTCCTTTCCCTTTTATTACACAATATATCTTTGTTTATTTTCTTTGTGTCTTTTACTTTCATGAATTGTGTGTGTGTGTGTGTGTGTGTGTGTGTGTGTGTGTGTGTGTGTGTGTGTGTGTGTGTGTGTGTGTGTGTGTGTGTGTGTGTGTGTGTGTGTGTGTGTGTGTGTGTTTGTGGTGGAGACGTACAAAAATATTACCTTCGGTTGTCAATTATTACAAATTTTGCATTTCTTTATTTGGGTTTATATCTGTCTAGAGTTCTTCATACGTTTTTTGTTGTTCCCTATTCCGTCCTTTCTTTCCTTGTCAGTCTTTCTTCTTTTGTCCCACTTCATTCCCTTTGCCTCTTACTTCTCTCTCTCTCTCTCTCTCTCTCTCTCTCTCTCTCTCTCTCTCTCTCTCTCTCATGGAACAAATTACTCGCTATTCTTCTCTCCTAACATTCGTTCCCTTCCTTCCTCCTATCCCGTTCTCCCCCCTCTCTCTCTCTCTCTCTCTCTCTCTCTCTCTCTCTCTCTCTCTCTCTCTCTCTCTCTCTCTCTCTCTCTCTCTCTGCTCTTCCTCTTTCACTTCCACTCAGTTTGGTCTTGTGAGTGTGTCCAGTTAACTGTTTGCAGGTTACTTTCTCTCTCTCTCTCTCTCTCTCTCTCTCTCTCTCTCTCTCTCTCTCTCTCTCTCTCTCTCTCTCTCTGCTCTTGCGCACTCCTATCCTTTCTTCCTCTCCTCCCTTCCCCTTCCTCCTTGCCTCCCCTCCCCTTCGTCACTTGCTACATATCACAAGCAAATTCAACGTGACTTGTTTGTGCTGTATTTGTCTTCAATTTGCTTCTCCTCTTCCTCCTCCTTCTCCTTCTCTTCCTTCTCCTCCTCTCATTTGTGCTCCGCGCGTTGTAGTTATTCGTCGTGGTGTCGGCACGAGGCAAGCAGTAATACTATAATACTATTGGAATGTTCGAAAACAGATTGTACTTACACCAACGCTAGTTTACAATTCATGAATTTCTCAATCACGTATGAGAAACCATTCCACGCACTGCTATGGCGGTTGTTTGTTGCATTGTTATGAGTTGGGGTTTACTTTTCTACATCGTAGTCTTTTCTTCTTCCATAATATTTCTAGTAAAATTTTCCATATCAGGCTTCGTCCTTTCCTTGTTGTTTCCTTTCTTATACATTAGAGGTAATGATGTTTTCTCTACCCTCTCAAGCCTTGATCCTCGCAGGGCTTATGGTCCTGATGGAGTCCCTCGTGTCGTTCTCTGCAAATGTGCTTCCACGCTCGCACCTTGCCAGGCCAAACTTTGGTTATCAGCATCAACATCACCTTTCAGTTCTTGCCTGGAGGCTGCACACATTCAATCTGTTCTCAGGAAGGGCGATCACTCCAGGCCTGCAAACTACCGGCATGGATATTTGATTTCCTGCCTTTCTAGTATTAAGACCTCATCAAGAACACACAATCTTTCTGCTCGTCAGTTTGGAAGCCGTAAAGGTCTTTCTACTGGCTACTTTTAGTTTTTTTCTTTCTAATATTGGTCATCCTCTGTTTTGAATTTTAAGCCTTTACTTTGACATATTAATGAGAGAGATTCGGACATAAATCTATAACTTCCAAGATTCCATTATCTCTATTAATTTCTCTGGACCTTTACACTAAGTTGACCCAGCCATTCAGCTTGCTACTGTACTGTTTTGGGAACGACATTTTATTGGGAGGAAAGACGATGGAGAGAAGGGATTGTCTGGAGTTCATGAAAAAAAATGTGTTGAGGTGAAAAGGAAAATCTTGTGGTTTCAGTCAGTCTCTTTCTCTTTCTCTCTCTCTCTCTCTCTCTCTCTCTCTCTCTCTCTCTCTCTCTCTCTCTCTCTCTAGCAAGATCAGAAAAACACCGTGAAAATAGCGGCAGAAGATAACAAGAGACGCAACATTATGGCGATGAGAGAGAAAGACTGAAGACAGACAATAAGAGAAGATACATTTTTGATTCCACACTGTCTAAAAGAGCAGTGTAAGTGGAATCCCCCACACATGTATAGGATACCCCATACATGAACGGATAAGGTCCCTGTTCAGAGTTAGCAACTGGGGGAGGGAATAAGAAGAAATGGCGAAGACGGTGTGTGTGTGTGTGTGTGTGTGTGTGTGTGTGTGTGTATCTTTAATCATTTCGCCCTTAGCCAGCCTC
>NC_087189.1:6570000-6572500 GCF_035594125.1 Scylla paramamosain
GTTTGAACAAAGACAAACAATGATGGGCCGATGTACGAGTGTGCAGCGAGGGTGCAGATTTAATTTTGCCTCCTAAGAATATCAATAGAAAATAAATGCAATCATGACAAAGCCTTTGTGTTATAAAGTTTTGTAAACTCTGGAACTCCCTGCCTGCTTCTGTATTTCCTCCTTCCTATGACCTGAACTCTCTTTCAAGAGGAAGATTTCAAGACATTTATCCTCTATTTCTGGATGATCCTCTGGACCTTTCTTTTGGGACTGGGTCCTCAGTGGGCCTTTTTTTTTTTTTTTCGCTCTTTTGTTACCCTTGGCCAGTGCCCATATTGCTTCTCATATTAATAAAATGATAAATTCCAAAAAGCACAGATATGGAGTTAAAAGTATTGCTCATTCAAGAAACAAAAAAAAAAAAAAAAATTGTAAGAAATTTTGTTGAGCCTTATATTATACGCGTTTGATTCTCAGTAAGATAATATTGATTTGCACCTGTTGAATTTGTTAAGTGAAGGAACCGGAGACTTGATCTGAGACATCTCTTCCCAAAAACTCAGTCTCATGGCCGGGTCAGATTCTATCTGTCTACCTTTCTTTCTTGCTAGAGGTTTGTCTACTATATTCAGCCTGTGTCCAAGAACGGTGACTGCTCCTATCTTTCAAACTGCCGGTCTATTAATTTCACTTCCAGTCTCTCTAAAGGTCTTGAGTCTATCCTCAACAGGAATATTTTAAGCATCAAGCCGCTCACTATCTTCATTCTGATCGCCAGTATTGATTCCGTAAAGAACGATCCACTGGAGATTATCCAGCTTTTCTTTTTGAATCTTGGTCATCCTCTCTTAGGGATTTCGATGAAACTTTGGTGCTGCCTTACATTTATCAAAAACTTTCGATAGAGTATGAAATAAAAGTCTAATTTCCAAGCTTCCCTCATGTATTTTCTATCCATCTTCCTGCACTTTATCGTAAATGCTTCTTGCTGGGCGTCCGATCGCCGCAGTGGTGGACAACCACCACCACCACCTCTCCTGAATCTACAATCGCTGGTGTTCAACATATTTGACTTATCACCCATTCTCTTTCTGTTATTCAAATTTCTTAAAGTTGATTACATTATCATGCATTTCTTAATGTCATTTGTCAGTCGTATAACTAAGCAAGAATTTAACTACTGATCTTAATATCGTTTCAGAATGTGACAAGGCAAAACCTCAAAAACTCAAGTTCTTTATTTTTCCACTTGACGGAACTTTCCAAACATCTAGCCTTCTTCTTCACTGACAATCAGTTATTTCCTTTTACAGCGATTATATTTAGACTACCGTTTTTTTTTTAAATCAATTAGAAGTTTCACTTTTCTTCTCTTGGTAAAATAGCTTCCATGAATTCATGTGTTCCGTGTTATCTATGCTTTTTTTTTTTTTTTTCCCCAGCCGCAAACCCTAAACTCTGTCCCTGCATTGAGTGTAACTCCCATGTAAGATAGACTGAACTCATACAGGGCCACTGTGACTAAACACGGTGAAGTCAAAAGCTTATTGCCTCATCAAGTCCCCTCCTTCAGCACACTCTTCAGTCTCTCACTCACCACTGCTCTCTGTATTTTCTACCCTTATTTCCATGCGTACTGTTCTGAACTTACTAACTGCATGCCTCCTTCAGTTTATATTTTCTCTTTTCTTTTCTACCAATTTTTTCTCTTTTCCTTTTCTTTCACTTTTTTGTTCTAGATTTCTTCATTTGTTCTTTTCTCCTCCTCCTCCCCCTCTTCCTCTGGTATAGTCATACAGACAGCATCATTACGCCCAGTAGGGCTGTTGGTGTTTGTTTTTGTTCCTTGTATTCCTTTGTATTATTATTCCTTCTCCCAGAGAGAGAGAGAGAGAGAGAGAGAGAGAGAGAGAGAGAGAGAGAGAGAGAGAGAGAGAGAGAGAGAGAGAGAGAAAGTTACATAAAAAAACAGGTCACAACAGACCTTGCGGTCGTCACGAGATGACCTGACATAGGACTACTAAGGTGATAGAAGAAGAAAAGGACAAGAAAACAGAAGGCTTTCTCCCCACCCTCCACTCCCTCCGGCATAAGCTGTACAGGAAAAACAGGTCGGAAAAAAATACCTTACGGGGTTAGAGAAGAGATAAAAAAGAAAAGAAAACGAAGGAAATTTAATAGGAAAGAAAAAAAAATAGATAAAATGATGTGCCCCCATTTCCTGAGGGCATGGAAGTTAATCACTAACAAACAAACGCTGTTAGCCGCGGATTGCAGGCAAGATATTTATGAAGACGGCGTTTGAAAGTCTCTACGGCGTTGCAGTCTATCACGTCTCGAGGAAGCCCATTCCATAGATTTACTACTCGATGGAAAAAAAAATATTTTTTGATTTGTGAGAGTTGAAGGATTTCCCAACAATTTTGCAACCGTTCCCTCGCGTGTAATTTGAAAAGTCTATCGTGAAATATTTATTGCAGTCCATGTTATCAATGCCTTTGATGATTTT
>NC_087189.1:6590000-6622500 GCF_035594125.1 Scylla paramamosain
TGTTTTAGCTAGGGATAAGATGTGAAGTTTCCAGTTTAGATTATAAATAAAGGAGAGATCGAGGATGTTTAGTGTAGAAGAGGGGGACAGTTGAGTGTCATTGAAAAAGAGGGAATAGTTGTCTGGAAGGTAGTGTCGAGTTGACAGATGGAGAAATTGAGTTTTGAGGCATTGAACAATACCAAGTTTGCTCTGCCCCAATCAGAAATTTTAGAAAGATCAGAAGTCAGACGTTCTGTGACTTCTCTGCGTGAAATGTTTATTTCCTGAAGGGTTGGACGTCTTTGAAAAGACGTGGAAAAGTGCAGGATGGTATCATCAGCGTAGAAGCGGATAGGGTAAGAAGTTTGGTTTAAAAGGTCTTTGAAGAATAAGAAGAAGAGAATTGGTAACAGGACAGAACCCTGAGGAACACCACTGTTAATAGATTTTAAAGAACAGTGACCGTCTACCACAGCAGCAATAGAACGGTCAGAAAGGAAACGTGAGATGAAATTACAGAGAGAAGGATAGAATCAGTAGGGGAGTAGTTTGGAAATCAAAGCTTTGTGCCAGACTCTACCAAAAGCTTTTGATATGTCCAAGGCAACAGCAAAAGTTTCAACAAAAATTTCTAAAAGAGGATGACCAAGACTCAATAAGGAAAGCCAGATCACCAGTAGAGCGGCCTTGACGTACTGGCGATCAAATAGAAGGTTATGAAGTTACAGATGTTTAAGAATCTTCCTGTTGAGCATAGATTAAAAAACTTTAGATAGTCAGAAAATTAAAGCAATAGGACGGTAGTTTGAGGGATTAGAACGGTCAACCTTTTTAGGAACAGGCTGAATGTAGGCAAACTTCCAGCATGAAGGAAAGGTAGAAAGAGTTGAAAGAGTTTTACTAGGCAAGGTGCAAGCACGGAGGCACAGTTTTCGGAGGACAATAGGAGGGACCCCATCAGGTCCATAAACCTTCCGAGGGTTTAGGCTAGCGAGGGCATGGAAAAAATCACTGCGAAGAATTTTAATAGGTTGCATGAAGTAGTCAGAGGGTGGAGGAGAGGGAGGAGCAAGTCCTGTATCGTCCAAGGTAGAATTTTTAGCAAAGATTAGAACGAAGAGTTCAGCTTTAGAGATAAAAGTGATAGCAGTGGTGCTATCTGGTTAAAATAAAGGAGGGAAAGAAGAAGAAGCAAAGTTATTGGAGATATTTTTGGCTAGATGCCAGAAGTCACGAGGGGAGTTAGATCTTGAAAGATTTTGACACTTTCTATAAATGAAGGAGTTTTTGGCTAGTTGGAGAACTGACTTGGCATCGTTCCGGGCAAAAATATAAAGCGCATGAGATTCTAGTGATGGAAGGCTTATGTACCTTTTTGTGAGCCACCTCTCTATCATGTATAGCACGAGAACAAACTGTGTTTAACTAGGGTTTGGAAGATTTAGGTCGAGAAAAAGAATGAGGAATGTACGCCTCCATGCCAGACACTATCACCTCTGTTATGCACTCGGCACACAGAGACGGGTCTCTGACACGGAAGAAGTAGTCATTCCAAGGAAAATCAGCAAAATACCTCCTCAGGCCTAGCATAGGCAAAACGCCAGAGGCATCTTCGCTTAGGGGGATCCTGAGGAGGGACTGGAGCGACAGGACAAGATCTATATAGATATGAGATTGCGATCGGAGGAGCCCAACGGAGAAGAGAGGGTGACAGCATAAGCAGAAGGATTAGAGGTTAGGAAAAGGTCAAGAATTTTGGGCGTATCTCGAAGACGGTCAGGAATATGAGTAGCAAAGTTGAAGGCTAGTTCATCAGAATGGTCAGTGAAGGGAGAGGAAAGCCAAAGCTGGTGGTGAACATTGAAGTTTCCATGGATGGAGATCTCCGCAAAAGGAAGAGAGTCAGAATGTGCTCCACTTTGGAAGTTAAGTAGTCAAAGAATTTCTTATAGTCAGAAGAGTTAGGTGAGAGGCATATAGCACAGATAAATTTAGTTTGAGAGTGACTCTGTAGTCGTAGCCAGATGGTGGAAAACTCGCAAGATTCAAGAGCGTGGGCACGAGAGCAAGTAGTTGCACACATAAACACAACATCCAACTTTGGATTGAAAATGAGGATAGAGAAATTAGGAGAGAACAGAAAAGGGGCTATTGTCAGTTGCCTCAGACACCTGTGTTTTAGTGAGGAAAAGAAGATGAGGCTTAGTAAAGGAGAGGTGGTGTTCAACAGATTGAAAATTCGATCTAAGAGCGCGAATGTTGCAAAAGTTAATGAAGAAAAAGTTGAGGGGGGTGTCAAGACACTTAGGATCGATATCAGAAGAGCAGTCCGACCTGGGGACATTTGTGGTCACCTCCCCAAATGGGGACTCCGAGGCTGGTGTAGGAGTCGCTATGATAATTTTGAATTTTGAGTGAAGGGTGTGTGTGTAATTAGGTGCTTCTAGTTTTGTGTGAAGGAAAGAGTTGTCTTTAGATGACAGGCTGTGACTGCCCCCTTGTGTTGTGAGACACAAAGGGAAACGTTCAGTGAGGTCACAGCTAGGTCTAATGATAAGTTCACAGCACCTCATCCCTTAATCCAGTCCTTTAGACCTCACTGGGAGTAATTATCGTTTCGGCAGTTGCCTCTCCTCATTTTTGTGTTACTTGTGATGTCTGCTTTCTTGCTCTAACATAATAAAATCCTTCATCTCCTGCTTGGCATTTGAAATTAAGATTCTTATCACCAGTGCACCAGTATGCTCGACTGCTTTTATCTACGCTGAAAGATATTTACCAATTGTCACTCCATTCTGTGTATTAAGGTCCTCCTGAATTTTATTACAGTCTTAAGCGCGTCATGTCTTAACACCGTATTTTGGATACACGTAACTGTTCTTAATAGAAGAGTGGTTTCTGAATCATGTAAGTACATAATGTTATGAAGAGTGTCGGTCCCAGTGCTGACCCTCGAAGCACTCCACTAGTTATTCAATACTGATGAATTTAACACAACGCACTGTCTTCGAGCTGCGATCTAGTAATTTTTCACACACAAACGTTCTCCTATTTACTGTGATAACAACTGCAAGATCAACTTGCCGTGGGAGAATTTATCAAACGCTCTTTGAAAATCCAAATAAACTCCATCAAACGGTACCCGAATATCTCAGTGTCTTAAAAGATCTACATTAGTTACACATGATTTGTTACAGCGGGAAACATGCAAACATTCTGTTATTGATTTATGGGTTTCAAGGCATGATGATATTTCAATATCTTCATTAAGACAGATGCGGCGATAACAGGGGGCTTGTTTCCTATCTTCTACTTTGAAGAGCAAGACAGCATTGAGAATGGCGCCATCCTTTCCTTCTCTTTCTCCTTCACACAAACACACACACACACACACACACACACACACACACACACACACACACACACACACACACACACACACACACACACACACACACACTTTTATTTCCTAGTACTGGATCACTTTCATTCCAAGAAGATAACAATGACGAAACGTAATTTTTAACCTAACCATTCAATAAGTTTCACAAAATCTTTTCCGGACACTACACACATTATCACTTTCGGCAGAGGTTTAATGAAATAACTAATATCATACCTTGTCGGCAGAGGGCCACCTTATTACAAGCGCTGGCACAGGAATTACAAGACCAGGTGTGAGTGTCCGCAAGGTATACTGATTAATTAAACCTGTGATGATATTGGGGAAAATTCTTAAGGGATCAATTCAGTGGCTTGCCGAATACTGCACACCTCCTCTCTCTCTCTCTCTCTCTCTCTCTCTCTCTCTCTCTCTCTCTCTCTCTCTCTCTCTCTCTCTCTCTCTCTCTCTCAAATTATCACAGTCTCATACGGAAATCACATTACTTCCCTAAAACATCCCCTTTACAGCAAAATTTCTCTTTTCTGTTTCACTTTCCTCCCTTGTTTCTCGTCTTCATTCTCTATCCTTCTCCTTTTGATGCTCTATTCTCTCCTTCATTTGATTATTTGCTGTCTCCTTTCTTTCCCTCCTTTCTTTTGACCTCTTGCTCCTTCCGCTATCCTCCTCCTCTTCCTCCTCCTCCTCCTCCTCCTCCTCCTCCATTGCCCTTTTATCTTCTTTAGTCATTTTCTCAGTATTTGTTTCCATTCTTTTCTATGAATAAATTTCGGGTTACATCCTGGTTTTTCCCTTGCGATTTCTGTCTGTCTGTCTGTCCCCCCTCTCTTTCTACACACACACACACACACACACACACAATCACCACTACCACCACTACCATCACAATCACCACCACCACCACAACAAATATAGAGGGAGAGAGACAAACTTCTCCCATACAGGTAATGCAGTGATGGGAATAAACTGTAACGCTGACCAACGAAGGGAAAGAGGAGGAGAGAGAATACACGACTGATTAGAGGGATGACCAGAGAACTAATGAACCTATTAGGGAATTTTGATGAGCTAGATAAGCCTTTGGTAAACATTTTTTTTTTTTGAGAAAGAGAAAGAGAGCTAGATAGATAGATAGATAGAGATAGATAGATAGATAGAGAGAGAGAGAGAGAGAGAGAGAGAGAGAGAGAGAGAGAGAGAGAGAGAGAGAGAGAGAGAGAGAGACTGGGAAGAAAAAAGAGGGTGAAAGAAAGGAAGTAGACGTGACGAAAGGTAGGAAGATGGGAGAAAAAAAGTACGAGGAGGAGGAGGAGGAGGAGGAGGAGGAGGACGACGAGGACGAGGAGGACGACGAGGACGAGGACGAGAGAGAGAGAAAAAAAAAAAAAACACAAGCTGACCATTTAGCTTTAAGTATAACGAGGATGCGATAAAAGTAGGAATGGACAAAAGTGACGAGGAAGAGAAGAATGCTGGTAACAATGAGAAAAATAATTAGTTTATTACTATTATTATTATTATCATTATTATTATTATTATTATTATTATTATTATTATCATTATTATTATCATGTCTAGACACTCGACTATATTCTCTCTGATGTTTTACATTTAATTAATTACTTTCTGCTTTTTATAAACATGCATATAATTCCTCTTCTAATTACTGTTTGTACTGATCTAATTTCCATCGTCCCTCCCTTCCTCAACTCTGTAATCTCTTCTCTTCCTTTCACGCCTTTACTTTTCTCAATCACCAAGTGCATTACTTCTTATGGTCCTGTCTTGTCTCCTGCATTCTTTCGCTCCTTCACCCACCTCACATTCTCTCTCTCTCTCTCTCTCTCTCTCTCTCTCTCTCTCTCTCTCTCTCTCTCTCTCTCATCTAAGGACCTTTTCAGATTTTTTGTTTCTCTGTATACAGCCTAATTGTGTTTTCCTTTCCATCTCCTCCTCCTCTTCCTCTTCCATTTCCTCTACCCACTTCCTCTTTTCTCCCTCCACTACCTCCTCCTCCTCCTCCTCCTTCTCTTCCTCCTCTTTCTACTCCTCCTCCTCCTCCTCCTCCTCCTCCTCCTCCTCCTCCTCCTCCTCCTCCTCCTCCTCCTCCTCCTCCTCCTCCTTCTCCTACTCCTACTCCACTCCCACCTTTTTTCCACATCCTTATATCACGGAAAAGTTGAATCTCGTAAGATTTCAGAGAGAGAGAGAGAGAGAGAGAGAGAGAGAGAGAGAGAGAGAGAGAGAGAGAGAGAGAGAGAGAGAGAGAGAGAGAGAGAGAGAAATTAATATACTGCCTTGTAATCATCGATATTTCTCATCTTCAATTTGGATAAAATCTCTCTCTCTCTCTCTCTCTCTCTCTCTCTCTCTCTCTCTCTCTCTCTCTCTCTCTCTCTCTCTCTCTCCCTCTCTCTCCTTTTTTTTGCTGTCCTTTTCCTCTGCTTTTGCTGTCCTTTTCTTCTACTATCACCTTAATAGTCCTAGCTCAGGTCACCTCGTGAGGTCTACAAGGTTTGTTGTGGCCTCTGTATCTAATTCTCTCTCTCTCTCTCTCTCTCTCTCTCTCTCTCTCTCTCTCTCTCTCTCTCTCTCTCTCTCTCTCTCTCTCTCTCTCTCTCTCTCTCTCTCTCTGTGTGTGTGTGTGTGTGTGTGTGTGTGTGTGTGTGTGTGTGTGTGTGTGTGTGTGTGTGTGTGTGTGTGTGTGTGTCTGTGCGTGTGTGTGTGTGTGTGTGTGTGTGTGTGTGTGTGTGTGTGTGTGTGTGTGTGTGTGTGTGTGTGTGTGTGTATGTGCGCGCGGCCAGGTACTTCCTCCGCAAGGGTTGGAAGAAAGTATAAAATGAATTTCTTTTCGGTCACTCACGCTGATGGAACAGAGAGAGAGAGAGAGAGAGAGAGAGAGAGAGAGAGAGAGAGAGAGAGAGAGAGAGAGAGAGAGAGAGAGAGAGAGAGAGAGAAAGGAGGAAACACACACACTCACACACACACACACACACACACACACACACACACACACTGATAGACAGACAGACAAAATAGTCACACACTGACATGCAGACACACGAGCAGGCAGAATGGCTCACCAAATTAAAAAAAGGAGGTTGAAAACTAACAGACAAACTGCAATTCATTTAAAAAGAAACAAATGAAATACAGCGGGAAAAAAACTGCAAGCACAGTGAAACAAATAATAAAATACGGAGAGAGACAGATAGATACACATACTGATAGACAGATGCCTTCGTAAAATATTTAATGAAAAAGAAAAATTGTTGAAATATGGAGAAATTTTAAATGAATAGATCAAAAGAAAGATAGATAGACACAGAGAGAGAGAGAGAGAGAGAGAGAGAGAGAGAGAGAGAGAGAGAGAGAGAGAGAGAGAGAGAGAGAGAGAGAGAGAGAGAGAGAGATACATACATACATACATACATACATATGTGCATACATACATACATTTATGCGTAGACATCTTGATAGATAAAAGGGCTAACATACTGATAAATTGATCAATTGAAAGACGGACAGATAATACCGTATAAGAGTTAAAATGACGGACATGAGAATAACATTTTTAAGGATATTTTCTTGAGAAATCTTGAAAATCATACATGTTTTGATGTGTGACCCACCATTTTGTTGTAATCGTTTCGATAATGATAATTTTCTAAACAGATTCAAGGGACAATATGTTATATGAATACTACAGAATGGAAAAATATTATTGAATGGAAAACAATTTGTGCTTTTGCAATGATATTAGGGATCGTTTTGATGTTCCTGGAATTGACTATGAACCAAGTCACGGGAGGTTGTTTATTGATGAGTCTCTGTACAACACTAAAGGTTTTCTGCTTCACATAGAAAACACCTTGCCTTCTATTTCAGGTGCACACTCAATTTTTTTTTTTTGTTTTCTTTTAAGAAAGACACATTACATGAATATCTTTTATTCTAGATCGCATAAAATACAAAGAACATGAATGGATTGTTTGTGGAGATTTGAAAGCTGTAACCATTCTTAGTTGATTACAAACTGGCTATACAAAGAACATGTGTTTCTTGTGCAAGTGGGACAGCCGGTAAAGATCGTAACATTACGCCAAGACACACAGTGACAGAAGGGTCTCACAAGCTTTTTAATGAACCACTTGTGAAAAGTAGAATATCATTTTGCCACCACTCAATATAAAACTGTACTTCATGAAGCAGTTCATCAAAGCACTGAAGCATGATAAGCCAGCATTCCTATACCTCAAGAAGAAATGTCCAGAAATAAGTGGTGCAAAAGTTAAGAAAGGCACATTTGTGGGACCACAAGTCCATGAAATCGTGCATGCCAATGAATTTCAAGCAGCAATGGATGAAACTGAGTCAGCAGCTTGGTGTGCGTGTAAGGGTGTGTGTAGAGGTCTTCTGGGAAAGCAAAAAAAAGACCCATTATGATGTTTTAGCAGACAAACTTATCAAAAGCTGCCAACATCTAGGTTGTAGTACGTCACTCAAACTACATTTGCTGCACTCGCATCTTTCCTTTTCCCCGGAGAATGCAGGAGCTGTCAGCGATGAACATGGAGGGAAGATTCATCAGCAAAGCGAGAATGGAGAGTATGCCCACAAGTAAATGCAGTCCAGCCATGTTAGCTGATTTGTGATGGAATCTGGTGCGTGACCAACAAAGTGTATCACATAAACAACAAATAAAATACTAATAACAAGTACACATATTTATATCGAATCTATAGTTTAGTGTTATTTAGATTAAGATACTTGAAATTCAGTATATATTGGTTAGTGCCAGGGGGTATATGGTTGTCAGATTTAGAATTACCACCCTTGAAATGAAAAAAAAAAAAAAACACGAACCAGACTATGTTTTTTTTTCTCTCTCCCTTAGATTTATTGTACATTGCAAATAGAGAGATCGACAGATAGGCAGATAAAAAGATAAAGGCAACAGTTAAATAAATAGTCAGACAGGCAGACAAACGAACAAATACATAGATAGATAGACTGACAGATAGATGAATGAACAGATAGATGTATAGAAAGGAGAGACAAAAAGGTAGTTAGACACTAGGATAGATGCATAAATAAACATTACTCATAATTATGATCAATATGAAAGACGAATTTACAGAAAAACTTTTGTTGTTCAAGGTCTCGAAAAATCTACTTTTTATCTATTTATTCGACACTACTTTCCACACAAGTAATCCTCTCTTCCTTACTAAAACTCAAGTATCTCCTCTCCACTGAATATACTTGAACTGTTCTTCAATAAAAATCTCATCTGAAAATTTCACATTTATTCTCTCGCTAAAGCAGCTTCCTTGAAGTTGCGAGTACTGTGTCGTCTTCACCAACACTTTTTTTTTTTTCCTTCCAGCTGCTACGTAACTCTAGACAGGAACCTTATCCGTCCATGCACGGAGTACTGCTCTCATATATAGGGAGCCTCAATTTAATCAGACCTCTTAAAAATGGTCGAGTTAAAAAGTTTTCTCATCCATTCCTCCCTTTAACACTGTTTTTATTCACTCACAACAACGGTGTTGCATCTCTCACTGTCTTTTATCGTTATTTCCATGGTGACTGCTCCTATCAGTTTACTTACTGTGCTCTTCCTCAATCACGCCTCCTGTCCACAAGACTTTCTACTTACTCTCATCCCTATCCTGTCCACCTACAATTGCAAGAGTTAACAAGTATCTTCATTCTTTCATTCCTTTCACTGGTGACATTTGCAACGTATTCCTGTTTCTGTTTCTTCTCTTTCCAACGAGTTGAACAGTTTCAGAGGTGGAGCATCAGGACACCTTGATCGATTTTTTTCGTAGTATGTTTTGTGAGCGAAGTCACTATGAAAATTTTCTTGTTCACACTCTTGCCTTGGCGGGACTCCATAACACGCGAGTAACAACAGTAAAAGATAGACAAGGACGTGGAGAGACAAGATAGACAAGCAAGTAGAAAGACAGACGGAACGACAGACAGAGATCGACGGTTGGAGATCGGCAGACTGCTAAAACGAGGGAGGCCGATGGCGCGATGGGTGCCTTAAATTTGCATCGGTTTTACATAGAATAACAAAGTGTGATCCCAGCGAGGTGGTGTGGCTTAGGGATGAGAGAGAGAGAGAGAGAGAGAGAGAGAGAGAGAGAGAGAGAGAGAGAGAGAGAGAGAGAGAGAGAGGGGGTGGGGCGTAGATAGAGTTTTGTCACAAGTATTCCTCTTCATGTAACATTCCGATTTTCCTCCCTTCATTCTGATAATTTTCTTCTCTATTCCACCTTCCTCCTTCTCATCCTCCTCCTCCTCCTCCTCTTCCTCAGCCTCCTCCTCCTCCTCCTCTTCCTCAGCCTCCTCCTTCTCTTCCATCTCTTCCTCCTCCTCCGAAATATCTTGCCTGCAATCGGCTGCTAACAGCGTTTGTTTGTTAGTGATTAACTTTCTTGCCTTCAGGAAATGGGGGCACCTCATTTCATCTATTTTCTTTCTTTCCTATAAAATTTCCTTCGGGTTTTTTCTTCTCTAACTCCGTAAGGTATTTCTTTCTGACCTGTTTTTCTGTACAGCTTATGCAGGAGAGAGTGGAGGGTGGGGAGAGAGCCTTCTGCTTTCCCGTCCTTCTTTTCTACTATTACCTTAGTAGTCTTAGGTCGGGTCACGCCGTGAGGACCGCAGGGTCTGTTGTGGCCTGGTTTTCTATGTAACTCTACGTAACTCTTCCTACTCCTCCTTTTATTTCTCCTCCGCCCCTTCCTCCTTTTGGCCTAAATACTTCTCTTCCTGTTTTTCTTCCTCCATCCCTCCTTCCTCTCTTCCCATTTCTTCCGTCTTCCACTTTATGTTTCTCATTCTCATTTACTTTCTCTCTTTTTTCCTTTTCTTCCTTCCCTTCTTTATTTCCTCCCTCCTTGTCTCTCTGTCTGCCTGCACACCACCTTTAGGCCCACTAATGATGGTTGTGTACAGGTGTTTGCCGGTGTCCTGCTGCCTTGCTAATGATTCCACCTGCTGAGAGCTGTGGTGGTGGTGGTGGTGGTGGTGGTGGTTAGAAACATATTGTTAACACTAATTCCATTTCCAGAACAGCAACTATATTTAGCACGTACGTACGTACGTACGTACGTACGTACGTACTACTACTACTACTACTACTACTACTACTACTACTACTACTACTACTACTACTACTACTTCTACTACTACCACTACTAGTACACCACTTCTGCTACTACAACATCAGCAACTACTACTACTACTAATGACAGGACACCTAATACTATCACTACTACCATTAGCATTACTCGTACATTCATCCTCTTCCTCATGGTGCTGCTAGTAGGAACATTGCTGTTACTGTTGTTGCTGCTGCTGCTACTGCTGCTGCGCTACTACTACTACTACTACTACCATTACTGTTACTAATAATATTACCACTACTACTGCCACTATCACCACCACCACCAGCACCACCACCACCACAACATGACCCAGTCGATGCAAAACAAAGGTTGAAAGCTGCATTTCATGTTCGGTACAACTCTTATTTCTATTAATTTTATTCTCCACTTTTTCCCCTCACTGTTGTTGCCGCTGCTCTGGCTGGGCTATATACTTTTTCTTTTTTATGGGGACGGAAAAAAAGGAGTCCGTATAAGAGCATTTTGTTATTAATATTTCTATAAAACGTGAGGATTTTCCAGTTTCAAATTAGTGTTTTTAAATTTAATTGCTTTTTTTTATTGTATTAGTAGTGATTTTTTATTCGTTTATTGGTCTGCTCCTTTACTTATTTTTTTCATGTACTGGTTTATCGATTTATACATTTGCTTGCTTTATGATTTATTTTTGTAATTTATTTGGTTTGTTGTTTTATGCTTTCCATGTTTTGTGTGTGTGTGTGTGTGTGTGTGTGTGTGTGTGTGTGTGTGTGTGTGTGTGTGTGTGTGTGTGTGTGTGTGTGTGTGTGTGCTTTTTATTTATTTTTTTTCTTTTCCCTGATGCTGGTGGTGGTGGAGTTATTGTTATTATTAGTAGTATTTTTTATTTATTATTTTTATCGCAGTCATCATCAATTTATAATCATTATCTTTATTCTCGATACTATTGTAGTAGTAGTAGTAGTAGTAGTAGTAATAATAATAATAATAATAATAATAATAATAATAGTAATAATAATAATGATAACAACAACAACAACAACAACAACAATAATCTTATCATGATGGTGATGATGATGATCATCATCATCATCATTAACACATTATTATTATTATTATTATTATTATTATTATTATTATTATTATTAACATTATTATTATTATTACTACTACTACAACTACTACTACCACTACTACTACTACCACCACCATCACACACACACACACACACACACACAAGAACACACACCATGATCCTCAAGGTGTGGTGGTGTGCTGGTGTGTTTCACAAATATATAATTCTGGTTGGAGTTTTGAGCTCTCTAGCAACACAACTGTAAAAAAAATCTTACTGTTTAGTTTTCCTAGCTATCTTTATTTTTTTTCAAAGCGTTTTCAAACATTACATATTCTCACTTTTCTTTTAACTGTTCATTAAAGTTTTCTTCATTAATTTACATTTGGCATTTACTATATTTACTCAAGCCTTCCCAAATCGACAATGTAATTTATTAATTTATAAAAAAAATTTCAAACAATAAAACGTGCATTAGAATGAAGAAAAAATGTTTACTGATATTTTATTGTCTCAGTTTCAGGTCGAGCGTGTTGAAAGCAGCGCCGGAGATCGCGACACTGCTGGAACCTGTGCCAGTGTTGCCAGTGTGTCGTGTTTGCCACGCGTGATTCTTGCACTCGGCGAGAGAAAAATAAAGGAAATTATAACCAAGAAAATCCCTTTAAAGACTCAAATGCGTCGAAACTTAGTGCTTGGGTTTTTGATTTCCGTATGTTTGTGTTTTGTTTGTGAGAACTTTTGTTTATTTGTTTGTTTTGGTCAGACACGTTCATAGTGCTGTGGAAGATAATTGGAAACCTGAAAAGTTAACATGACTTTTTTTAACTGCTTCCACAGATTTGCATTAAATGAAGAAAAGTTTTTTGGTTGAGTTGGTTGAGAGTGGTTGAGAGAGAGAGAGAGAGAGAGAGAGAGAGAGAGAGAGAGAGAGAGAGAGAGAGAGAGAGAGAGAGAGAGTGAGTGAGAGAGAGCATCCAAGAAACTCGTCTTAATATATTCCGTGTAGGTGGTCAACATATTTTTTGCAAGTCCTGTAGAAATGAAAATCTTGCCTCGTTGCGAAAGTTGATTTCCAACTTTGCCGCGCTAAATCCAGCTGTTTAGCGGCCTGCAGCATTGAGAGAGAGAGAGAGAGAGAGAGAGAGAGAGAGAGAGAGAGAGAGAGAGAGAGAGAGAGAGAGAGAGAGAGAGAATAACACCACTCATCAGTCTCATTTAACCATATACGTCCCTACAGCAGAATGATGGACAGAAACTAAGTGGAAAACAGAAAATAAATCTTACATTGACACGATAAAAGAGAAGACAGTCCAACAGATCAAGAAATACGTACGTAACACACAAATCTGAATCAGTATTAAAATGAAGTACTTTACTGAACTTCTTCATGACTAACTTCGTTCCACCCAACACCCTCACTACCATTTTCTTAATCGAATGGGAGATCAAGGACAGCTTTAGTGCACGCGATAACATCCACGAAAGACTTCCGAGCATTCTTAAACACTCACAGAGACGGAAAAAATTAGTGCAGGCACTATGAATACCTTGGGGAACACCACACGTGGTATTTTGCAAGGGAACTTCGAGGGATTCGCAATGCCGGGGATAAATGAGAGTGAAGAGAAAATGGGGAATGTGTATACGCTGAAGACTCCCTCTGTCCATCCCGCTTCGCTCTTCAACCTGAGTGGCGGGTCTCTGGATGAGGAAGTTGATGCCGTGGTGGACCATCTTGGTGTGAATGGATCAGGCGTGGCGGGGAATGAGAGTGACTACGTGTGGGACGCTGACGATCTGCTCTACCGCCACTCTCTAGAGATCGCCGTGCTCCTCTGCTTCAGCTACGTCATCGTCTTCATCCTCGGCCTGGTTGGGAACTGCTTCGTCATCGCCGTCGTGTTCAGGTGAGTGTTGTAATAAGGCCAGTATTCTGAAACGCTTTGCTCTGTCTCCACGACTGTTTTCAAAGGCCATAGAGATGATTAGCCGGGTTCTCAAGAGTGTTAATTTGTCACTAGAGCTGTAAAAACACCCTTCTAACTCTTGTCACTTCAACTAGAGTCTTTTGAATGTAATGGAGGTGCGGCACAGAAGTGTTTCAGAATGTTGCCACTGACGATGTTGTGTCGCTCAGTAATGGTGTTCTGGTTCCTGGTTGTGGTAGTGGTGGTGATACTGGTGTTGTGGTTGCTGTTGTTTTTCTTATTGTTGTTGTTGTTAGTGGCAGTGATGGCGGTGGTGGTGGTGGTGGTAATGCTGCTGTTGGTTGTTGTGGTTTACTCGTCCTCAGTTGTGATGGTGATGGTGGTGGTGGTGGTGATGCCCTTTATTCCCTTCTCTCATTGACCTCCTGTTCTGTTGGGCACCAATAAGTGTATTTCTTTCGTTGGTTCTTTATCTTTTAAATTTATTTATGACAACTCCATTCAAGACCCAAACTACTGGAGCAGCGAAGATTAAAGCATGATAATGTTGACTCTACTGAAGCTTCATTTATATTTTCTACTAATCCACTTCAATATGCGGCAGGCCATTATCTTGTCTACTGCTGTCGCGATCACGAGGGTTGAAGGTTGATCACACATACCCGCCTGAGACTGTGTATGTGGTACGCTAAACAAATACGTATCGCTATTAATGATATACGTAAACCGGTAGCTTGTGTTAGTTTATTATTTAAAAAAAAACAAAATTGTCTGTATGTAAAGGTAATCACCATTGCTGCGTGCATATTTTATTAATAGAGATAAGTATTTCTAAAGCGTACCGCACTCACGGGTTTGGACTGTGTTACCGGCCGTGCTGCCTGAGTATGATAATACAACCTCAGTCATGATGTACAATAATATAAATATAACGCCTTCCTTACCAATACCTTAAACCTGTGGTTCTCAAACTCTGTCGCTTAGTATCGCAGCAACCCTTTAGTCAACGTGATGCAGGCCTACTGTATGGCACAAATTTAAGAAATTATTATGCGGCGCACTTTGGTGATAGTCACGTCGCAGTTTACGAACCACAGCATTACACGGACGCGCTGCTGGCAAGTCTGTGAAGATTAAAGAAAATTGTGGAACAAAAGCGCGCACTACTGTACTCGTTATTCATTTCTAAAATTATATAACTGTGAGATGTTGAGCCAGACACCGTGCTTTGTTACAAAATGGTTGGTCTCCGCGACGCGATTTCTCTCTTAATCTTACTTTTAACCGGGAGACTTCGCCCCCTTTTCCATTACGTCATCAGTCTAACTCAAAGTAAAAACTAAATTATCTTAACAGTGGGGCTTCGCGCTCTCGAGCTACCAGAAGGTTACATAACTTTCATATACATTCCTCACTTACCTTTTTTGTGGGAAGCAGAGTTTTGCGGCGTGGAGAAGCACTAAACTACAGAAATGTTCATTTGAACATGGAATCCGCCAAGCACCTTGTAAAGCATGGCTGTCCGTCATGCCTTCTGGATGTTTTACGCGCGGGCACTGTCTCTGGGGCCACAAACTTCTTCAGTGGCTGACGGTGGTGTGGATATAGGCGTGGTCACCAAAGCTGAGTTGCCCTCTACAGCAACCTGTCACAACGTGGGTGTCTGGCAGTACATGTTCCTTACTTACGTTACGGAGCTCTGCCTCACTACAGGAACCCACTGAAAATATGACTTTCTTTTACGTGCTCTCCATAACGCGACCGCAATTGTTTTGCACTTTTCGAACTTGATTGAATTTATTTCCCCAACTGTACCCACACCTCAATTTTTGTCCGAGATAGAAATACGACAACACGAAAAATTCGCCTGCCACAGTTGTAGGGGCGCACTGCCTGCCGTGGCTTTGGTTCCACTGTTAGTGACTTATCATTCCTTGCCTGGTTCAAAGGTTTGCCGAGGAAAGTTTTTTCTTAGCAGAGAGAATGAAATGGTACCGCTACTCCAGTTCTATTTTATTCTCCATAACGTGTAGGAAACAAACAGCTGTTCACTGAGACAAACGTCACTAGAACACTGCGGGCACAGATCACAGAATACAGAACGTCTGATGAGTTCGTGTAAAGTCTCTTTTTTTTCTACAGTCTTCCTAATAGTAAACAATCGACACAAGTTTCTATCACAAACATGGCAGACTGCCGCCATCACTAAGTAGGCTCGTCCAGCAAGGCACAACAAACGCCTGACCGCGCCGCTCGTGTATAAACGTCACAACCTCAAATAACAAAAGAGCAACTACGATCCTAGCGAGCCTTAAACATTCAAACATATTCATGCATCACCGGATTTCCTCACACCCACAATGCGCCGCGCGTCAATCGGCAGTGCCCGAGCCTCGTCCCGAAGCTTCGAACCTCCCTCAGCTGATCGCATGAACTAAAGAACATCAGGATATGCTATTCTACCCTATAGATTCTAATCCACATGCATTCAGCAAGTTTCCTGTATCATTTATTAGATATACAGTTACGAGAACCTATTGTAATGGCGGCGTTCTGTGATGGAACACTGTTTTCTTAGAAATTATCAGTGTCTGGCTGAATATCTCTCAGAATCGCTTTATTTCATGGAGAGATCACTAGTGCAGTGCGTGGTATTACCAACAGCTTGCCTCAGTCCTCATGGTCCTGCCCACCATCGCGCCATTTACGTTTCTTAAGGTAAGGAAGATGAAATATTTACGTTGTTTATATAATGGCTAGTAGACACTGAAATATTTACATAATTTTATATCATAGCTAGTAGACGCGATATTGCTGAAATAGACTAGTTGATAGGAATACGACTGATGCTTCAGCACAACCAAAATTATCGTGCCAGTAATATCTTTGCACCACAGAGGCCTGGCTTTTGAATAACGTCCCCATAGAGATTAGTGGTTGCGGAAAGTACTCTGTAGTTTGAATAGCATCAATCCCCTAATTTCTGGGCGCCATTTAATTCCAGGGGAGGTAGAGCAGGGGTGTTAGTTGATATATTAGATAAAAAAAAAAATTCCTATATTGCTATTTTCGGTGTGTGAAATATTTTTTTTTTTCTCCCAAGCTGAGGATTGTATCTTAATGAAGCTTGGGGATTTTATGATTAAGATACAAATACATGTGCACACCAAATTTCGTACGAATTTGAAAGAAAGAAGAGAGAGAGAGAAAAAAAAAAATGAATGCCATCCTCTGAGTAACTTACGACAATATACCTGGCTCACTTCACCAAGGAGTTGGCGGGGTTAGGAGCAGTTCATTTGAGTTAGGTGAGTGAACGTGACGCAAGAGTGACAGCGCTATTAGGACAGTGCATGCCGCCAAGATAGATCTTCGATACGCTGCATTTAATATAGGAAATACTGTTTTAAAAATGTCTTTATACGGTCTAACAAACACACACACACACACACACACACACACACACACACACACACACACACACACGTACACAGTCACACACACACACACACACACACACACACACACACACACACACACACACGCACGCACGTACATATATATTTATGCCGCTAATCACTGAAAGGCTTGGGTACACTTTCTCACAGTCTCCCGCTACATTTGGTTGTGACCTCGTAAGAAGCATGGCAGTAAACACTCGATATGGTGATGCATGAACGTATGTGAACATTTGACTTTACTGTTTCGCTGAAAGCTGTCACATGTCAGGGATAGAAAGAGTCAATAAAATAGATAAATAAGAAAAAACAAATAAATAAATGAAGGTATGCACGTGGGTTTGTATGTAGGCACGACTACGGCGAGTGTCTTGGCGCCTTTCTCTCCTACTCCAAACATGATTACTTTTGCTTTACTATATTATCATCATTATCATTATTATTATTATCATTATTATTATTATTATTATTATTATTATTATTATTATTATTATTATTATTACTATTTTAATTTTTCATTGATTTTATTATTATTATTATTATCAGTATCATCATCATAATCTTTGCCCGGCTTCTTTCTCCGTTTATCTTCTGGTGACAGCAAGCAAACCAAAATCAGGGAAGATGATGGCAATTTACAGCATGTTGCTCCCTCTATTAATACTTTGGATGTGAAAGGAGCTAATTATCAGATTATTTTCACGTTTCTGTTATTTCATCTTTATTCTGTTTTTTTTGTTTTTTTTTCCTTTCGCTCGCAGGGGTTGCGTGGCTGCTCTCTTGTCCCGTATTCAGAAACACTTTGCTCTCGCACCATGTCTATTTTCCATAGCCACAGAGATGATTTGCCTGATTCTCAGTCGAGTTTCTCCTGTCAATAATGTGGAAATGTTAGTATGTCACTTGAACCGTAAAAACAGCCTTAAAAACCGTTTCACTTCAAACAGAACCTTTAGAAAGTAGTCAGGGAGCAGCGCAGAGACATTTCAGAATATGGCCCCTTGTGGTTGGCTTTCCCACAAGGCAGACAATACCAGCAGCAGGAGTGGACGGTTCACGATACACTCATAGGTCTGGCGGGGACATGACACCATTACAGCCCCGAGATACGCTTAACAGTTGTTTTAGTAAGAAAAGTGATGATGTAATTTTGTTGCACCTCACTCTCATGTTCATTAGCGTATATGATATATGGTGGAACAAATCTGTAACTTGGTTGAGTTTTCCTCTCTCTCTCTCTCTCTCTCTCTCTCTCTCTCTCTCTCTCTCTCTCTCTCTCTCTCTCTCTCTCTTTCTCTCCGCAAAAGGAGTACTGGGCGAAAGGCGATATAAAAAGATTCCACTGGGATGCTAGTCCTCAGAGAAAAAGGGCCAAAAGGATTGCCCAAAATTGGAGAAGTGTCATAATACCTCTCTCTTGAAGGAATTCAAGTCATAGGAAAAGCGAAATAGAGATGCATGCATGGGTTTCCAGAGTTTACCAGTAAAAGGGATGAATGACCATGCATTTTTTTGCTTTATTTAAGAGGGCCACTGGCCAAGGGAAACAAATAAGAGAAAAAAAATTCCATTGAGGTGTCAGTCCCAAAACAAATGTCAAGAGAATCATCGAAAATTGAAGGAAAAGTGTCTTGAAACCTCCCTCTTGAAAGAGTTCAGGTCATAGGGAGGAGCAAATACAGAAGCAGGCAGTGAGTTCCAGAGTTTACCAGATAAAGGGCTGAACTCTTGCATTAGAGAGGTGGATAGAATAGGGATGAGAGAAAGAAGAAAGTCTTGATGCAGCGAGGCCGCGGCAGGAGGGGACG
The DNA here is from genome assembly GCF_035594125.1 of Scylla paramamosain. NCBI lineage: Eukaryota > Metazoa > Arthropoda > Malacostraca > Decapoda > Portunidae > Scylla > Scylla paramamosain. The sequence goes on from NC_087189.1 coordinate 6,608,827, forward strand.
CATGCAGTTAGCAAGAACGGAAGAGCAGTTACCATGAAAATACCGGTAGGACATAGCAAGAGATGCAACAATGCGGCGATAAGAAAGAGGCTGAAGACAATATATATATATATATATATATATATATATATATATATATATATATATATATATATATATATATATATATATATATATATATATATATATATATATATATATATATATATATATATATATATATATATATATATATATATATATATATATATATATATATATATATATGAGGGACACCGGCCAAGGGCAACAAAATCCAATAAAAAAAAAAAAGGCCCACTGAAATACCGGTCCTCAAATAGGGTCCAAAGCGGCAGTCAAAAAACTGAAGGATAAGTGTCTTGAAACCTCCCTCTTGAAGGAGTTTAATTCATAGGAAGGTGGAATTACAGAAGCATGCAGGGAGGTCAGAGTTTACTAGAAAAGGGATGAATGATTCAGGATACTGGTTAACTCTTGCATTAGAGAGGTGGACAGAATAGGGTGAGAGAAAAAATAAAGTTTTGTGCAGCGATGCCGCGGGAGGAGGGGAGGCATGCAGTTAGCAAGATCAAAAGAGCAGTTAGCATGAAAACAGCGATAGAAGATAGCAAGAGATGCAACATTGCGGTAATGAAAAAGAGGTTGAAGACAGTCAGTTAGAGGAGAGGAGTTGATGAGACGAAAAGCTTTTGATTCCATCCTGTCTAGAAGAGCGGTATGAGTGGAACCCCCCCTCCCCCCACACATGTGAAGCATACTCCATACATGTACGGATAAGGCCCCTGTATAGAGTTAGCAGCTGGAAGGATAATAAAAACTGGCGGAGAAGTCTCAGAACACCTAACTTTATAGAAGCTGTTTTAGCTATAGATGAAATGTGAAGTTTCCAGTTTAGATTATAAGTAAAGGACAGACCGAGGATGTTCAGTGTAGAAGAGCGGGCCAGTTGAGTGTCATGAAAGAAGAGGGGATAGCTGTCTGGAAGGTTGTGTCGAGCTGATAGATGGAGGAATTGAGTTTTTGAGGCATTGAACAATACTAAGTTTGCTCTGCCCCAATCATAAATTTTAGAGATCAGAAGTCAGGCGTTCTGTAGCTTCCCTGCGTGAAATGTTTACTTCATGAAGGATTGGACATCTACGAAAAGACGTGGAAAAGTGCAGGGTGGTATCATCAGCGTAGGAGTGGATAGGACAAAAAAATGTTTAGAAGCTCATTAATGAATAATAGGAAGAGAGTAGGTGACAGGACAGAACCCTAAGGAGCACCACTGTTAATAGATTTAGGACACCAGTGTCCGTCAGCCACAATATAACGGTCAGAAAGGAAACTGAGGTGAAGTTACAGAGAGGTGGACTGAAGCAGTGGGAGAGTAGTTTGGAAATCAAAGCTTTGTGCCAGACTCTTTCAAAAAGATTTCGATATCTAAGGCAACCGCAAAAATTTCACTAAAATCCCTAAAAGAATATGACCAAGACTCAGTAAGGAAAGCCAGATCACCAGTAGAGCGGTCTCAGCGGAAACCATACTGGCGATCAGAGAGAAGGTTGTGAAGTGATGGATATTTGAGAATCTTCCTGTTGAGGATCGATTAAAAAAAAAAAAACTTTAGATAAGCAGGATATTAAAGCAATAGGACGGTAGTTTGAGGGATTAGAACGGTCACCCTTTTTAGGAACAGGCTGAATGTAGGTAAACTTCCAGCAAGAAGGAAAGGTAGATGTTGATAGACAGAGCTGGATGAGTTTGACTAAGCAAGCTGTAATTATGGAGGCACAGTTACGGAGAACAATAGGAGGGACCCCATCAGGTCCATAAGGCTTCCGAGGGTTAAGGCCAGCGAGGGCATGGAAGACATCATTACGAAGGATCTAAATGGGTAGCATGAAGTAGTCGGAGTGTGGAAGAAACGGAGGAACAAGCCTTAAATCTTCCAAGGTAGAGTTTTTAGCAAACTTTTGAGCAAAGAAATAGATGACATGGCAGTGGTGCCATCAGGTTGAAATAAAGGAGGAAAAAATGAAGAAGCAAAGTTACTGGAGATGTTTTTGGCTAGATGCCATAAGTCACGAAGGGAGTTAGATCTTGAAAGATTTTGACACTTTCTATTAATGAAGGAGTTTTTGGTTAGTTGGAGAACAGACTTGGCATGATTCCGGGCAGAAAAAATAAAGCGCATGAGATTCAGGTGATGGAAGGTTTAAGTATACCTTTTGTTGGCGTATAGCACGAGAACATGCTGTGTTAAACCAAGGTTTGGAAGGTTTAGAGCGAGAGAAAGAGGAATGTACGCCTCCATGCCAGACACTATTACCTCTGTTATGCGCTCAGCACACAGAAATGGAAAAATCAGAATAATACCTCCTCAGGTCTCCCCAATTAGCAGAAGCAAAATGCCAGAGGCATCTCCATTTTGGGGGATTCTGAAGAGAGATTGGAACGATAGGACAAGATACAGGTATGTTGTTGTGATATTGTGACTGGAGGAGCCCAACGGAGAAGGTAGGGGGACAGCATAAGCAGAAGGATTAGAGGTCAGGAAAAAGATCAAGAATGTTGGGCGTATCTTTAAGACGGTCAGTAATACGAGTAGGGTGTTGCACCAATTGCTTTAGGTCATGGAGGCTAGCGAAGTTAAAGGCTAGTTCATCAGGACGGCCAGTGATGGGAAAGGAAAGCCAAAGCTGGTGGTGAAGATTCAAGTTTCCATGGATGGAGACCTCCACAAAAGGGAAAAGTCAGAATGTGCTCCACTCTGGAAGTTAAGTCAAAGAATTTCTTATAGTCAGAGGAGTTAGGTGAGAGGTAAGCAGCACAGATAAACTTAGTTTGAGTGACTCTGTAGTCATAGTCAGATGGTGGAAAACTCGCTCACATAAACGCAACATCCAGCTTTGGATTGAAAATGAGGATAGAGAAAGTAGGAGGGAACAGAAAAGGGGCTACTGTCAGTTGCCTCAATCACCTGTGTCTCAGTGAGGAAAAGATGAGGTTTAGTAGAGGAGGAGATTGAAAATTAGATATAAGGCCGTGAATGCTTCATTAACTTCTGCAGCATTCTCGGCCTTTTATTTTATATCTAATTAAATATGGCGATTTCTACACCAACCTCGGAGTCTCCGTCTGGCTAGGGGACCACAAATTTTGTGGTCCCCTAGCCAGACGGGGACTCCGTGGATCGTGTAGAAATCGCCATTTTTAATTCTGAATTTTGAGTGAAGGGTGTGTGTGTAATTAGGTGCACGTAGTTTTGTGTGAAGAAAGAGTAACTACCTGTAACTGTAACTGCCCTCTTGTGTTGTGAGACACAAAGGGAAACGTTTAGTGAGGGCACAGCTGGATTACTGATCTAGTGTTTGAAACCACACTGGGAGTAATTATAATTTCGGCACGTGTCTGCTGTCTCCTCCATGCAGTTAGCATGATCAGAGGAGCAGTTAGCGTGAAAATAGCGTTAAAATATAGCAAGAGATGCAACATTGCGGAGAAGAGGGAGAGGTTGAAGATAGTAATAGTGTAACGTTAGAAAGATTCTGATGTCTTCCTGTTATCCAAGGTTCCCTCCCACTACAGAGATACGGTACCAAAAGACTGACTCACTGGCGCTTTGGACGAAAACACCAGCGTGATAAGAACTTGTGGACAGGTGGGGATGTTTTGTGGTCTGGGCCAAGTCTGAAAACGAATGAAGAATTGGCGCTTCAAAGACCAGCTTGCGGCGATGCAGGAATTGCTTGGCCTCAGAGTGCTTCCATGAGAGAGAGAGAGAGAGAGAGAGAGAGAGAGAGAGAGAGAGAGAGAGAGAGAGAGAGAGAGAGAGCCTATACGTTATTCTCTTACTCTTGTCGTCTTTATTTATTTTCTTTCCTTCCATGCTGCGTTGTATTATTTTTGTCCTCATGTTGAATTTCCCTCGTTTTTATTATTTTCTTCCCTCTTCTTTACTTCCAATTCCTGAACAATAAATATACGCATGTCAATATTTATCTTCTTCTTTTCCACCTGTTCTTACCAATTTCTCCAATCCCACCCCCCCCTTTTTTTTCTATATTTTTCAGTTAAAATACCATCGTCCTTGTTCCCGTCCTCGGCCTCTTTCTGTCACTTTGAGCTGAACATGCACGTGCAAAATTAATACTGTTTGTTATTCATACATTTATGCATTTTAAGTCTTGCAAAAGTGACAACCTGGCTTGTTTTTGTGATGCACTGAGGGGAGGGAGACTGGTGTGGTAGTGGGGATTAGGGATGAGGACTCTCTCTCTCTCTCTCTCTCTCTCTCTCTCTCTCTCTCTCTCTCTCTCTCTCTCTCTCTCTCTCTCTCTCTCTCTCTCTCTCTCTCTCTCTCTCTCTCTCTCTCTCTCTGTGTGTGTGTGTGTGTGTGTGTGTGTGTGTGTGTGTGTGACGAGAATGAATGGGAGAATGAAGATTAATGAGTGAATGATAAGAATTAATTAGTTGGGTGTATCAATGGAACCAGTGGATAATGGAATAATGGAGAGTGGAAATGAGTGGATAATGAAATAGCGGTGAATGGGTTAAAGATGATGATTATTATGTTTGCTATACCTCTCTCTCTCTCTCTCTCTCTCTCTCTCTCTCTCTCTCTCTCTCTCTCTCTCTCTCTCTGACTTTCATTCTGTCTCCCTCTGTCTCTCTCTCTCTCTCTCTCTCTCTCTCTCTCTCTCTCTCTCTCTCTCTCTCTCTCTCTCTCTCTCTCTCTTTCTGACTTTCATTCTGTCTCCCTCTGTCTCTCTCTCTCTCTCTCTCTCTCTCTCCCTCTCTCTCTCTCTCTCTCTCTCTCTCTCTCTCTCTCTCTCTCTCTCTCTCTCTCTCTCTCTCTCTCTGTCTTTCTGACTTTCATTCTGTCTCCCTCTGTCTCTCTCTCTCTCTCTCTCTCTCTCTCTCTCTCTCTCTCTCTCTCTCTCTCTCTCTCTCTCTCTCTCTCTCTCTCTCTCTCTCTCTCTCTCTCTCTCTCTCTCTCTCTCCAGCGTACATACACAAACAAGTCACTCAGCTTATCTAGTAATGCTCATCTTCTGCTGACATAGAATAGTACAAGTCTTGACGTTAAATTGAAAACTTATAATAATGTAACCAAAGCTGCATTACAAGGAAAATATTGCAAGAAAGTATATATAATGTTATGCCTTAATTACAGAAAAAAAAGTAACAGATGTGAGATCAGGTCAATGGTTGCTGATATCACTAAAGGCATTACTGATAACGATGCGACTAGTAGTTAGCTAGTATTATATATTTAGTTTGCTATAATTGAGCTTACTGATGACCGCAATATTAATGTTCATGAAAAAAAAGATCTAAATGTACTACTTACCTTAACATTAATTACGTGTGAGAAAATATGATTTAATCTAAAAAAAAAAAAAACAATGCAAACTTTGGAACGGCTGGTGAAGACTTACCGATCACGCTTAATAGCATGAAGGCAGGTGAAAGTCCAGCGCCAGTACCATGATGAAGCCCTGCAGGAGGAAACCCGTAAGTGAAAGAACCCCGACGAGAACTGTGAGGAAAGCTGAGAGAAATTTTGGGTCTGTATAAATATCCTGATCCGCCTCAGAATCTAATCAATTGTTTCTTGGCCCCGGGCTAATCCCCCCACAAACTTTTGTTGAGATCCCTTGTTAACTTTTTGAGAACACAGCAGACAGACGGACAGACTGATAAACCGACATATAGGCAGACAGACAGACAAACAGACAGACAAATAGACTGACAGACATACAGATACAGACAGACGGACAGAGATAAACAGACAGACAGACAGACAGACACTGGTGAACGTATACATTTCTACCCATGAAGTTCCCTGGTGGAAGTAACTAAAACTGTACTAAATTCCTCCTCGTCAGTGACATCAGTAGAGCAGAACAAGTTTGCATCATCCGCGAGGCAGTGACAAGATACTTTTCCTTTAAATCCAAACTCTCCCGCCAGCCGGGTATCCGAAAAAAAAGGCAATATGATTTAGCTTCGTGTTGCAGTTTGGCTTTGTTTGCTTTACATTGTGTTTGTTTCTGTTTGTGTTTTCTCTCGGCTAAGGACAGAACACTGTTTGAACTTTTGTTTCTGTGTATTCTAAGTTTCCATGTAATTTCTCTCTCTCTCTCTCTCTCTCTCTCCTCTCTCTCTCTCTCTCTCTCTCTCTCTCTCTCTCTCTCTCTCTCTCTCTCTCTCTCTCTCTCTCTCAGCCTTCTCCCATTCCTCCTCTTTCTTCCTATTACCTTTTCTTCTTCTGCCCTTCCCTCTCTTCCTTCCTCTCACTAACATCCTATTCATTCCAACAGGATGTATATGTGTGTGTGTGTGTGTGTGTGTGTGTACGGAAAAGTGTCCTTTCAATAAAATTTCGAAGGATCACAAGCGAGCAACCCTTTTTCCCTCCGCACCAAAAAATATAGGAAAATAATAAAATAAATAAAAGGCAAAAAAAAGGAAAAAAGGGATGAAAGGATATCCCAGGTGGCCAAAAGGGAGATGGAGCAATTTGCACAACAATGGAGGAAGAGGAGAAGGAGGAGGAAGAGGAGGAAGAGGAAGTAAAGGAGAAGGAGAATGAGGGAGAGGAGGGAAGGGAGGAGATGGTGAAAGCCTAACCTAACTTGTGGGATGATGGTGTGTGTGTGTGTGTGTGTGTGTGTGTGTGTGTGTGTATGTGTGTGTGTGTGATAAAAGTTATGATGACAATGCGTAATAGCTGATAATGATAAAATATAATATTGGTGTATCGGTAAGTAGATGAGGCGTGTGGCATGTGACACTGGAAAGCGCTTGCTCACTTGAGTGCAAAACTAAAATTACTGAGGCAGAGTTGAAGTGGGGAAGAAATTTAAGTTCTTGCATATATAGGTTGTCCTAGAAATATAAGCGTAATAACTATTTAGCACTTGGCATCACGTGGGGAGACAACAAGGGTACCACATGTGTTAGAGAAATGACCAAAGTGAAAGCCACTTTGATCATAACTAAAAGACAATTGTTAGCACGAGCAGAACACGGGCGATGGATAGAGAGTTGGAGGAACGGAATGGCGCCCCAGTCATCGTGAAGGAAGGCAGGGCAGACTGTGGATCAGCAGGGATGCGATACGAAGCTGTACGAGAGTGGCGTGAACAAGACGGCCAGCAGACAGGAGAGGGTTTGGTGAGGTGTTGTCCTGTCCATCACGTATTCATATTTATGATAATGATGATGATGGTGATGACTAGAAAGGCTTGCACTGACAGCCGGGAAGGGTGGGGGTGTTTACTGGTGTATGCGTGCCCTTATCGCTGCCAGACAGTTGTGCTGCTTTGCTACGACGTGGTCTGGGTAGCTTCACCTATCGAGAGGCGGCGGTGACGCGGATGTCTTAGGAGTGTCTTATCAAATCGACAGAGGAGTTACTGCTAATGATGGAGAGGCGCTGAAGTCTGAGCATGTTGTGTTCCTTCTCGTACAGATGGTGCAGCGCCTGGAACGGTCCTGCAGGCACGCTATTACACCCTCTTCGTGTCTCGGCGGTAAATATTGTCAAAATAAAGAGGGTGGTTACACGTCTCAATTTAGCTGTAGCGAAAACAAGGTATTTTAGTTTGCTCAGAGACAGCTGTCTTGTTGTGGTCGAGAGTGACGGCACTTCAGGCTACGCACTTCTGAGGACGATTGAGAATATCATGTGGGGGCACTGAAGTCAGGAACAGCAGTGTTGACGATGACACCATGGTGGTAGTCCTAGATGTATTTATTCCTGGAGCAGGTTTCCTTAATCAATTCATGAGGATCAGGAAGCCGAGGGAGTCCATCTTGGTGCCCCTCAAAGACTGGCTGCTCAGCGACGTCAAGAAGTCAACCATCAAAGCAAGGAGTCCAAGGAAAATTTTTTTTTCTTGAGGATAATATGACTGAGCGGATCAAAGCAAGGACCACTAAGGTTTCTGCTTCTCCAGGTTGCGGTGGATGAAGACAAGGAAGTGGAGAACACCATGTTGCCAAACTGCTGAGAATTTTTGAGATTAATTATATCAACATAAGTCTCTGTCACATATTAAGCTGGGAATGATGAAATAGATTTAGAGGCTGAGGCAAATGCCATAGCTGCGCGTGGCCTCAGCGCTCATCTCGCTAGCCCCTGAGCCTGTGGTGGGTGACATCCCTCGCCCCGAGACTCAGGGCCACAGTGACGTCAGGGTCTCTACAGTTTACCTTCCCCAGGCTTCTCAAGTACTCATTTATCGACCTGAGGGAAGGATGAACAGCTGGGTGAAAGTGTGTTGGCCCCAGCCTGGATTCAAGCTGGGGCCAGCAGATTCGTGGCCAGGCGTGCTAGCCGGTTCACTACGGAGGCACTTGATGGGGCGTGATAGTAATGGGGAGTAATTCACTGAAAGGCCTGTGGTTTGTTGGTTTATGAGTGGGCGGCACATACTCGTTAACGGTTTTCTAACCAGTACATTTTTTTATGAAGTAAAATAGGTATTTGTGATAAAACAAACAGTAGGTAGAGGAGCTTGGCAAGTTTCATGAAAAATCTTTACAGTGAAATCTATTGAGTGCAAGGTTAAGGTGGCCGAGGCACTTGATAATCTCAGACTCATGCAAGGGTCCACGAGGGGAGGGGGTGAGGGGAAAAGAGGGGAGACACAGAATTAAAGACCTTCTGAAGTCTACGAGCGTCGCAGCCGCGGATGAATGGCGACACTCACAGGAGACTGAATCTAAACTAAAGAACTTGACACAGCTCTCTTTTGTCTGATTACAGCACAATACATTCTATTTGAGGCCAACGTTGTCTTCCTGAAGAAATTTCCCATTGTAAATTTGTAACTGTAATGTGAGCATGATTATAAGACAATGGTGTTTACAAAAAAGAAAGTGTGTATATGTTTCCAGTTATTTTGCTTTAGTTTCTCTTTGCTCGACCACTTCGCTTGCATAAAATTTTAAGTAAGGAGTTTGAATCAGAACGTTTTTCTGATGATGTTGATATATGATGTGCCGCAGTGTGGAAATATCTAGTCTACAGTGTCTAAATTGCCTGGGAACATGGATGTGGCGTTACGGGAGAGCGTGGGTGAGGAGGAGACGTCGCAGCACACTTGTTAGCCAGATTCTCGCCTCCTTACAGTGGGAGAAGGCAAGTGACACAAGTAGGGATCGTTTGCAGCTTCATGATGTAATAACAAAGTTATGTGTTTTCACCTTGTTAGCACTTATTATAATAAAAAAAAGCCGACATATGTTTCATCTTACTTTGCTGTGAAAAACGCAGTCAAGATTAGGAAACGTATTCAGAAACATTCTGCTTTCTCTCCATGACTATTCTTAAATGCCACAGAAACGATGACCCGAGGTCTCAAGAGCTTTCTCCTGTTAATAATGTAGAAATCTTCTTATTCTGTCTCTAGAACCGTAATGACACCTTAAAAAAAAAAAAGTGTCAACTAAAGTCTCTTGAAAATAGTTGAGGTGCGGTGCAGAAGTGTTTCAGAATATGGTCCTTGAGGCAAACACCGCACGTGTGTTCACAGCACACGACTGGTTATCGTTCACGCTGTAACTGCTTAGGACTCACTCCAGGGTTTGGTCAACATCATTTAGAAAGTCTCAGACATTAAGTAAAACGAAGCAATAATACTTCAATGCTGTTTCCTTTTCTGAAGGGTAAAATTAATATTTTTTTTTATTGAGATTTTCTTCCTTGAACATTACTAAAAGAAGAATTTACAAATACTACAGAGCTTTTCAATTTTTTATGAGAACATACAGAATAATTATGAAATTCCTGCACGACTGCCTTGAAAGCAGGTGCACACAGACACAGACACACACACACACACACACACACACACACACACACACACACACACACACACACACACACACACACACAGACACACACACACACACACACACACACACACACACACACACACACAACACACAAACACACACACACACACACACACACACACACACACACACACACGATGTGTATCTTTAGATTCTCCCTCCCTCTCTCTCTCTCTCTCTCTCTCTCTCTCTCTCTCTCTCTCTCTCTCTCTCTCTCTCTCTCTCTACCTGTCTGTCATTATTTGTTTGTTATTTTCTAGGTTATTCGTTTAAAAGTCAGTCGTTCACGCAGAACATTCGCCAAATCTCTTCATATACACAAGATTAAAGGTGTAATTTATGCATATATTCATAGGAGGAGGCCGCGGCGGAATTAAGCATATAAACAATTCCACAAATAGAGAGAGAGAGAGGAGAGAGAGAGAGAGAGAGAGAGAGAGAGAGAGAGAGAGAGAGAGAGAGAGAGAGAGAGAGAGAGAGAGAGAGAGAGAGAGAGAGAGAGAGAGAGAGAGAGAGAGAGAGAGAGAGAGAGAGAGAGAGAGAGAGAGAGAGAGAGAGAGAGAGGAGGAGGAGGAGGTTAGGGGAAGAAGAAAAGAAAGTGAAATAGAATATTAATGAAAGAGGAGAGTATGAAAAGTAAATTGTGAAAGGAAGGGAAAAATGTAAAAGGAAGGAGGAGAGGAAGACAGGAAGGGAAGAAAAAATGTAAAGAGGAGGAGAGACGAATGAAATGGTAGGAGGGAGAGAGAGAGAGAGAGAGAGAGAGAGAGAGAGAGAGAGAGAGAGAGAGAGAGAGAGAGAGAGAGAGAGAGAGAGAGAGAGTTACATAGAAAAACAGGCCACAATAGACCTTGCGATCCTCACGAGGTGACCTGACCTAGGACTACTAAGGTGATAGAAGAAGAAAAGGACAGAAAAACAGAAGGCTGTCTCCTCAACCCTCCACTCCCTACGGCATAAGCTGTACTGAAAAACAGGTTGCGAATAAGTACCTTACGGGGTTAGAGAATGAAAAACCTTAAGAAAATTTTATAGGAAATGAAGAAAATAGATGAACTGTGGTACCCTCGTGTGTAATTTGAAAAATCTATCGTGAAATATTCACTGTAGTACATGTTATCAATGCCTTGGATGATTTTAAATGCCTGCATTAAGTCGCCTCTTAGTCTTTATTTTAAAAGGAATAGATTTAGTTCTTTAAGACGCTCTTCGTATGATTTTGTTTCAAAGGCTTGGTATAATTTTTGTTACTCTACACTGAATTCATTCTAATTTATCAATGTCTTTCTGTTAATAGGGGCACCATGCTTGAACGCAGTTCCGTCATCTGTGTAGTTTATATAAAAAAAGGAAGAGAACAGGTCCTAAGACTGATCCCTGTGGCACCCTGCTAGTTACGTTAATCCATTTAGATGCTTTTCCATTTATTACTACTCATTGTTTACGGTTGTTCAGCCAGTTTTCTACCCATCTCAACACGTTGCCTTGGATACCGTGTGATTTTAGTTTAATCAGTAAAAGTTTGTGGGGGATTTTGTCGAAGACCTTTTGGAAATCGAGGTATATTATATCTACCCCTTTACTTTCGTCATACTGGCTCAGAATATCGTAGAAGTCTAAGAGGTTTGTCAAACAAGAGCGTTTATTTTAGAAGCCGTGTTGAGTATTCTTAAGTAGTTTATTTTCTTCTAAGAGATTATTGTCTCTTATAAGTGTTTCTAGCATTTTGCATACGACTGAGGTTAAGCTAATTGACCGAAAATTACAAGATAAAGATTTACTGTTTTTTTTTTTAAATCGGAGTTACGTTAGCCAGCATCCACTCATCAGACATTTTATCGGACTGCAGGGATTTATTGAACATTACAGTAAAGTCAGAGGTTTAACTAATTCGAATTCCACTTCTTTTAAGATAGGGGGTGAGATCGCAAGTAAGCAAGTCACCCACCGGGTGACTTGCTTACTTTAAGTTTATCGATACATTTTGACACGTCTCTTCCTGTTATGATGATACTACTGAGGGCAGTGCTGTTATTTAATTGTACTGCTGGTACTGTAAGGATGTAGCTGAGGACTTTCATTGTAAAAACTAATGCAAAAAAATTGTTAAGAATGTTACTAATTTCCTCCTCGTCCATTTTACTCTATAATTGGTTCAGCAGTTGAGGTAATCACTCTTGCGCCTGATAAAACTATAAAATTCCTTTGGTGTCGTCTTACTTTGGCTTGCAACGTGTAATTTGGTGGACCTTTTTGCTGTGTTTGATTAATCTCTTTGCTTTACGTCTCAGGTCTATGCATCTAGTACGTTCATCGTTATTACTGTAGGATTTTAACCTGTTTTGGGCGTCTCTCTTTGCGCGTAGGCATTCACCTATTTGTGTGTTCCCCCACTTAGGCTTAACGAGTGAGACGACGATTTTTGAGGGGCACACATTCTTGCACAACGTTTAAATATTTATCAGTGAAAAATTTCCACTGAGCATTTATATCTGTGGTGTTACGTAAGTAACTCCAGTCGATTTAATTAAGTACTGATCTGAGTTTACAAAAATTTGCTTTTCTGTAGTCAGGGACTTTTCTTTGCTTTTATTTGACTCGTCAGCCAAGAAGTTAATAACGAAGGTGATTATTCGGTGGTCGCTATTAATGAACTCCTCATCGACATTCAGATTTTCCTTTAGTTCATCTTTTGTAGCAAGCACGAGATGGAGCACGTGGTTCTCGCGTGTCGGGTTTTGTACAAATTGAGTAAGTGAGTTTTCTTTTAAGTTATTATACAGGTCCTGGCCGTGGTGCGAGGTGAGTGGTTCGCCCCACTTCGTCACCTGTAGATTAAAGTCACCAAGGATAACGGCCTCGTGTGCGTCACTTATCTTGCTAATTTGTTCGTGAATGTCGCGGTCGGTTTGGACTGGCTGGGCTGGAGGTCTGTGTATAAGAGCTAATGCTAATTTCATACCATAGTTATTTTTTAATAATATAAATAGAGCATCTACGTTTGCGACAATGGGATTTGATAACAGTACTGGGTTGAGACTGGCTTTGATGTATAATAAGATGCCGCCTCCATTTTTATATACTCGACTTTTTTCAAATGTTGTGTGACTGGGAATTTTATATTCAACTAAATAATCCGTGACTTCTACATTTAACCATGATTCTGTTACGGCGATTATACCGTGGGTTTCTTAGAACGCTACTTTCTCTAGATCTGAAAATTTGCTGCGCAAGCTACGAGCATTCACGTACGAGTAGAAAACCTTGAATTTATTGCGAATAAATGCCTGCAAATTTATTAAGTTAGTTACTCTACCCTGGCTTGGCGAGCAATAAGATCCCCGCTTTTGTACGGAAATCCCTCACTGAGCCATCCAGGAGGCTGGCAAAACGGGCAGCACCCACCTGACTGAGGTGTAAGTCGTCACCTGAAAACAAGGGGAATCATAGTAAAAGTTATCCCAGGTGTTTACAAAGCCGACATTCTCTTCGCTGCAGAAGTTGGTAATGCGTCGGTTGAGGTTCGTGGCGATGCCGTAGAAACTTTTGCCAGCCTGCATGCGTGGGATGGTGCCTGAAACAATAACTTTGTTAGATTTTCCTTGTATGTCCTTATCATCTGCCGGTACTTGTCGAGGAGCCTCTCGGATCTGGTTCTCTGCACGTCGTTGGTGCCGACGTGGATGAAGTAAGTAGTGTTGGTGGACGCTCGACTCACCACCTCTTCCACGGCAGCAGTTACGTCCTGAACGCCAGCCCCAGGAATGCAAAAAAACGTTTCCTGGTCCTGGGAGCCCT
>NC_087189.1:6627500-6630000 GCF_035594125.1 Scylla paramamosain
GGATGGGAGTGTGAGCCAGTACGTGGATAGCAATACTGGGTGGATGAATTTTAGGCGTTTCGGAGGACGGTCACAGATAAGTGAGCTGGAAAAACGGCAGCGCCTACGTGGTATTTAAACAGACAGACAGCGGGTGGAAGCGAGGCCCCGGAAAGGCAAGTGGAACTGGTGCAGAAGAGAACGAGTGCACGTATTAGAAAAAGTAGCCTGAGGGAGGAGGTGGTGGTGGATAGTGCGAGAGGGTCAGAGGGAGGAGGAAGGACAGCCAAGTTGCTCATCCCTTGGGAACAAAGTAGTTACTTGTCTTGTCTCCTGAGGCCTGGAGAGACGTAGGGCAGGAGGGGGAAGGAGAAGGGGGCGGACAGGAGGGAGAGAAGAAGGGAGAAGATGGACAGAAGCGAGTCCGGGGAGAAAGTAGAGGAGGGAAGGAGGAGAAGTCGCTTGGCTGGCACGACATTAATACCCGAGTAACCGGACACACAGGTTTGTTTTGCAGGAAGTTATGGTGATAAAGTGGACTCAAAGTTTCAGTAAGGACACTTCTTTTGTCTGGTGGGTCGTGATAAATAACACTGCTGCTGTACTGCCTCCTGCTTCCTGCCATCCATTGCTGCTGCTGCTGCTGCTGCTGCTGCTGCTGCTGCTACTGCTACTGCTACTGCTACTACTACTACTACTACTACTAGTACTATTACTACTACTACTACTACTACTATTATCATTGTAACGGTGTCACATAATTAATAATAATATGTATTGTATTTATAATGCCTTGCCTGATTAGCAATATAAGTGTATGTATACATATATGCATAAGTGTAAATAGTGGGTGTTGGCGCATAAGGGTGGGGCGGATATGATCACGCCACCCTACGTCACACACACACCATGGAACTTTCCATACTCCTTTTATTGCCATCGATAAGTAATCGGTAGCACCTACATTATAGTATCTAAGTATTCTCCATAGCTAATCTCTCCCTAATGTATTTTGGCATGTATTACTCTTAGCTATAAGTAGCTTTTCCCTTGCCATATTTATGTAATTAGAGAGTAATAATTATGAATATATTCATGTACTATGAGTGCGGTCAACCCGCCCCTATTTCTAATGTCAGCACTTTTTGAAGGCGCTAAGCGTCCCTTGTGCCGGCTCCGGCAGTCTCTTGCCAGGGTGTAACGCTGTACCACGCAGAGGACATCCGTTGTCCCGTACGCGCCACACCCTTCTCCAGAACTCTGTACATATATCTAAATATACCTATTTTTATACGTTCACCTTTGACATTCACCTGAAAACCACAGAAACTCATCAAGAGTGACTTTACCTATTATATAAAGGTAAGAAACTAATGAACAGTGTCCAGTGGTAATTGATAATTCAAAACCACACCGGAAAATCATCACTGCTACTACTACTACTACTACTACTACTACTACTACTACTACTACTACTACCTCCACCCCATGTTTATTGATGTGTCAATTAGGGGCTCCATTACTTGGAGGTCATTAGCCCCAGCTCACGCTAATGACTGTGGCATCCAACCATATCTAATACTCTATAATATAAACATTAGTTGTTAACTATAAATTCACTCTACCTCTACTCTACCTACTCTTATGCCACTCTCCACCACTGTAGCCTCGCAGTCGAGGCCTCCTAAGTCTGCAGGTATGGGAGTGGAATGCCTTGTCCCCCTGAGACACAGGAGGGCAGATCTGAGGAGGTAGAATGAGAGACGGCACCTCATCCATGCGACGACATGGCTCCTTGGCTGGTGCTTCTTTTCTGCCATTAGGTCGGCTAGTCTTGAGTAGAAGCACTGAGCCTTGGAGCCCATCCCGCCAGATGTGGTGAAGACCAGAGGTGTGAAGCTGCCCTGGTCAACGTGTTGGATTCTCTCCCCATACGCTCGGATCTTTTCCTGCTCATTCTTGCGGTGGGCGGCCTCCAGGGAGAGTTCGTGGTGACAGGCGGCCATCGGGTCAAAGATCCGTATGTCCATGAATGCTTTCTGTCCCCTTGTCCAGAACCCTCGTGCACTGACGTCGACTCGAGCCTCGTTGGTGGTGTTGGCTGTTCTGTAGCGCAGGTGCTCGCCGTCTAGCGGCAGGAGGGTCGGTTCAGTGGAGACATCGTGGCACACCTCCCTGAGCATGCTGGCGGTCAGATCTCTCACCTCATCGTGCCTGATACATACGAATCCCCCCTTTTTGCACGTCATGGTGTGGTTGACGTCATTGGGGGAGCCACACACACAAGTACTGGGGAGTCCTTCCATCGGCCAGCCGTACCTCAGAGCAATGGCGTCGACAAATTCTTGTTTGTTGAGGCTGAAGCCCTTCGCTCTGATGGGCAGTGACGTTAGCCAGTTAGAGGCTCCCGTTTCCTGTGCAGTGAGGATTTTTCTCACTGTGGTTGCAGGCAGGATGTTTATCAGGTCTTCGAGACAGTTTCGTTGATGTTGTTGCCTATCTCTAGATATAATTCGTCCTT
>NC_087189.1:6635000-6637500 GCF_035594125.1 Scylla paramamosain
ATAATAATAATTATAATAATAATAATAATAATAATAATAATAATAATAATAAAAATAATAATAATAATAATAATAATTTATCCACTTATCTATCTATCTATCTATCTATCTATCTATCTATCTATCTATCTATCTATCTACTCACCTTTCTTTCTAGTGTGTTGGGTGGGTCGAATGGGATGACCTTAGGAAGGGATGCATAAGTTACCGTGTATTTACATGACCGATCCGACCATAGGTACTGCATGCACGTGTACGAAGGTGTTTCCATGCTTCCGGAGTCCTGCATCATGAGTGCCAAAAAAACCCTTGAAAACCTGATTCAGCAGCTTTTGAAAACTAATATTATGAGAGAATGATATACATGCACCCACCAGAGCTGGGAGAAGATGTGCTCCAACACCTTTTTTTCGTTAGGCAAGAAGAAAGAGGTGATCATGAGAAAGACATAGCTGAAAATTTAGTCGAATCTAGAAAGGGAAGTAGCGAAGCAAAGGCAAAGGAAAGATTAAGTGTGCATTACACAAACTGAAGGAACATTTTAAATTAGATCTGCCGAGAAAACTGACGTGCGAAAAAAAAAAAAAAATTACAACATTAAAATAAATGTGATAAGAAATGTCACGAAAAATATTTCATCCGGGAGTTAGAAAAAATATTACTTCACAAATACAAGACAAGCAGGAAAGGAAGAAGGGTAGCGCTTTATGTTAAAGATACATTGCAGTGTTGAGTTAAATTGTATCCTCATAAGAACAGATGACAACACAAACTCAGTAATGGCTAATCTCAAGAAAGGAACACGAATAATGGTTTTAGGATTACAAAACCTCAGAGAATAAAATCCCAGCAGACAAAACCCCAGTGGACAAAACACTCCGGTGGACAAAACCCAAACTTTTACATAAAGAGCCTCATCAGGGTTGGCAGATGGTGGAGCATGGCGAGGAGTGCTGGAGAAGTGCGCACCTGTAGAGGACCAGAGCAGTAGACAAGAACTTCCGAGTCATTCTGGAGTGTTGTTCCTGAGGTGATTCATATCATATGGGGTGACTTACATGGATTTTCATAATAATAATAATAATAATAATAATGATGATAATAATAATAATAATAATAATAATAATAATAATAATAATAATAATAATAATAACAATGATAGATAATAGTAACAATAATAATAATAATAATAATAATAATAATAATAATAATAATAATAATAATAATAAAGCAACAAAGAATAAGGTATAGTTTAAATAAAAAATAACAAAATGGTAAAAAACTAAAAACAATGAATTAAGCAGGCTGGTATTTGAATATATGAATTGAAACGCCTTCACAGAAGACCCTGTTTTAATTGTGGTTCTTAGAACAACACGTAGCAATGGCCGAAAGAATTAGACATAATTTTAAAATTCCGCTTTAAAGGAAGAAGTTGGCTCCCAGAAAGAGTGAGAGATGACTGGAATAGACTCAGTAATCAGGCTGCTAGTGTCGAGTCAATAGTGAACTTTAAAAGATTAGATAAATTTACGGGTAGGGATGACAGGTGACCATAGGTACTCGTATGTATGTGTTATGTACAGACTGCCGTGTGCATGTGTACTGACCTCTTGTAGCTTCCCTTATGTTCTTTTGTTTGTACACACACACACGCACGCACACACACACACACACACACACACACACACACACACACACACACACACACACACACACACACACACACACACACACACACACACACACACACACACACACACACACACACACACACACACACACACACACACACAGAGAGAGAGAGAGAGAGAGAGAGAGAGAGAGAGAGAGAGAGAGAACTGGCAGTAATAGTAAAGTATTGAAGAAGCAGTCAGGAATCACTAACCAACACAGCAGATAATACTTGGTGTGCGTATCAGCTACACACCTGCACCTCCTAAATCGTGCCTCTTGGAACCGTATTTTGAAACACTTCTGCCCGAATATCCACTACTTTCAAAAAGCCCTAATTGAAATGACACGAGTTTTTATTATTTATTTATTTATTTTTTTAAGGTTCTTGTGACAGATTGACAAGATTTCTATATTACTAACAGAAGAAACACACTTGAAAACCCGGCGAATTATCTGTGTGGGCCTGGAAAATAGTCACGTTGGAAGAGCAGACGGTTTCTGAATACATGCCATTGTGTCACCGAGAAAAGCAGCGACCCCTATCTCCCGCTCCCCGAGACAGGAGGTGATGAAGCCCCGTGTTGTTCATGATGTCTGCCTCCTGAACACAGCCTTACAATGTGAGATAGGTCCTTACTGCGCACAACTTTAGAGAGTTGGTTGATATCATCGCGTTCAATTTTTTTTTTTTTTAGATTGAATAGATATATTTCTGGAAAACATCCAGAATAGTAGCAAGACGAAAAAAAAAAAAGCCTTTAAAAATGTCCTAAAGACACTCTTGCAGGGAAAGACAGCTCCTTATAGCTCACAGCTTTAGAAT
>NC_087189.1:6642500-6652500 GCF_035594125.1 Scylla paramamosain
AGAGAGGGAGGAAGCGACTGACTTGCTGGCCTTATAGTGGGCACGACCATAGCTCATATATATATATATATATATATATATATATATATATATATATATATATATATATATATATATATATATATATATATATATATATATATATATATATATATATATATATATATATATATATATATATATATATATATATATATATATTTTTTTTTTTTTTTTTTTTTTTTATGTAGGAAGGACACTGGCCAAGGGCAACAAAAATAAAAAATAAAAAATTTCCACTGAAATGCCAGTCCCATAAAAGGGTCGAAACAGTAGTCAAAAATTGATGGATAAGTGTCTTGAAACCTCCCTCTTGAAGGAATTCAAGTCATAGGAAGGTGGAAATACAGAAGCAGGCAGGGAGTTCCAGAGTTTACCAGAGAAAGGAATGAATGATTGAGAATACTTATCAACTCTTGCATTAGAGAGGTGGACAGAATAGGGGTGAGAGAAAGAAGAAAGTCTTGTGCGGCGAGGCCGCGGGAGGAGGGGAGGCATGCAGTTAGCAAGATCAGAAGAGCAGTTAGCATGATAGTGGTAGAAGTTAGCTAGAGATGCAACATTGCGGCGGTGAGAGAAGCTGAAGACAGTCAGTTAGAATAGTATATATATATATATATATATATATATATATATATATATATATATATATATATATATATATATATATATATATATATATATATATATATATATATATATATATATATATATGAGTAATTTCATTGAAAACAATAAAAGATGAAGTAATGTGATGTACTAGTCTTCTCTTCCTCATAAGATCAGCACTTAAGGCGATGCTCCTTAAAGATGAAATTTTTAGGTGAGGAATCTTTTCTCTGCCCTCCCATTCTCCTTCCACTCCCGCCCCTTTCCCCATCCCATGCCCCATACCCCCGTCACTCTTCATGGCACAATTTATTACCGTCTTCATGCCGACTCTTTGAAAACCTTGGCTCCTTTTCAGTGCGCGCGCGCGTGTGTATGTGTGTGTGTGTGTGTGTGTGTGTGTGTGTGTGTGTGTGTGTGTGTGTGTGTGTGTGTGTGTGTTTCTTAATTTATTTTTATTGAGTGTAAAAGATAAATAATTTAAGACCTAACACACACACACACACACACACACACACACACACACACACAGCCGAGCCATGAGGCCTCGACCGTCCTGATGGCCTGACGGCATCACCATTACACCGTTTAGCAGCGGAAGGTCGTCAGTTTGGGACGCCACTTGCACCAACACCTTCAACTCCTCTTATGTCACCGATAGGACTGTAACTCTCGGAGCCGCGAACCGCGCCGCAGAGCAACGCAAACGCACATAAACACATAAGAACATAAGAAATAAGGGAAGTTGCAAGAAGGCTTGCACGTGGCAGTCCCTGTATAAAACATACCCCACCGATTTCCACCTATCATTCCCATCCATAAATCTGTCTAATCTTCTCTTAAATCTCCCTAATGACTCAGAACTAACAACTTGATCACTGAGTCCGTTCCATTCATCTACCATTCGATTTGAGAACCAATTCCTTCCTAGCTCTTTTCTAAAACCTAATTTTTTTTCAACTTCGTACCTGTTATTTCTTGTTCAATTTTATTTATTATTTTCAATATATGTAAGACAGACACCAGCCAAGGACAACAAAAATCCAATTAAAAAAAAAATTCCCACTGAGATACCGGTTTCCGAATAGTGTTCAAAGCAGTAGTCAAACATTGAAGGATAAGTGTCTTGAAACCTCCCTCTTGAAAGAATTCAAGTCATAGGAAGGTGGAAATACAGAAGCAGACAGGGAGTTCCAGAGTTTACCAGAGAATGGGATGAATGATTGAGAATACTCTTGCATTAGAAAGGTGGACAGAATAGGGGTGAGAGAAGAAAGAAAGTCTTGTGCAGAGAGGCTGCGGGAGGAGGGGAGGCATACAGTTTGCAAGATCAAAAAGAGCAGTTAACATGAAAACAGCAGTAGAAGATAGCAAGAGATGCAACATTGCGGCGATGAGAAAGAGGCTAAAGAGAGTCAGTTAGAGGAGAGGAGCTGATGAGACGAAAAGCTTTTGATTCCACTCTGTATAGAAGAGCAGTATGAATGGAACCCTCCCCACAGACATGTGAAGCATACATGGACATACATACATACATGGACGGATAAGGCCCCTGTACAGAGTTAACAGCTAGAAGGATGAGAAAAACTGTCGGAAACGTCTCAGAACACCTAACTTCATAGAGGCTGTTTTAGCTAGAGATGAGATGTGAAGTTTACAGTTTAGATTATAAGTAAAGGACAGACCGAAGATGTTCAGTGTAGAAGAGGGGGACAAGAAGTTTGGTTTAGAAGATCATTGATGAATAATAGGAAGAGAATTGGTGACAGGACAGAACCCTGAAGAACACTACTGTTAATAGATTTAGAAGAACAGTGACCGTCTACCACAGCTGCAATAGAACGGTCAGAAAGGAAACTTGAGATGAAGTTACAGAGAGAAGGATAGAAGCCGTAGGGGGGTAGTTTGGAAATCAAAGCTTTGTGCCAGACTCTATCAAAAGCTTTTGAAATGTCTAAGGCAACAACAAAAGTTTTACCAAAATCTTTAAAAGAGGATAACTAAGACTCAGTAAGGAAAGCCAGAAGATCAACAGTAGAGTGGCCCTGACGGAACCCATACTAGCGATCAGATAGAAGGATGTAAAGTGATAGATGTTTAGGAATCTTCCTGTTGAGGATAGACTCAAAAATTTTAGCTGATCAGGAAATTAAAGCAATAGGACAGTAGTTTGAGGGATTAGAACGATCTTTTTTTTTCTTTTCTTTTTTTCTTTTTTTTTTCAAGGAATAGGGTGAATGTAGGCAAACTTCCAGCAAGAAGGAAAGGTAGATGTTGGTAGAGAGTTGAAAGAGTTTGACTAGATAAGGTGTAAGCAGGGAGGCGCAATTTCGGAGAACAATAGGAGGGACCCCATGAGCCTTCCGAGGATTTAGTCCAGCGAGGGCATGGCAAACATCATTGCGAAGAATTTTAATAGGTAGCGTAAAAGGTGAAGAAGAGGGAGCAACAAGGTAGAGTTTTTAGCAAAGGTTTGAGTGGAGTTCAGCTTTAGAAATAGATGTGATAGCAGTGGTGCCATCTGGTTGAAATAAAAGAGGGAAAGAAGAAGAAGCAAAGTTATTGGAGATGTTTTTGGCTAGGTGTCAGAAGTCACAAGGGCAGTTAGTTCTTGAAAAATTTTGACACTTTCTATTAATGAAAGAGTTTTTGGCTAGTTGGAGAACATATTTGGCATGATTCCGGGCAGAAATATAAAGTGTATGAGATTCTAGTTACTAATTCTAAGAATTTTGCTTACGTCCCCCTTCTTATAACCCTTATACCACTTAAATACTTCTATCAGGTCTGCTCTTAACCTACGTCTCTCTAAAGAATGTAAATTTAACAACTTCAGTCTCGTTTCCTAAGGAATACTCCTCATCCCTGTATCCTTTTAGTCATTCTAATAGACTTATATATGGGGACCAGAACTGCACAGCGTAGTCTAGATGAGGTCTGACCAGCGCCAAATATAACTTTAATATTACTTCGGGCCTTCTACTTTTAACATTCCTAAAAATTAATCCTAATACCCTATTTGCCCTGTTTCTGGCCTCCATGCATTGCTTTCTTAGATGGAGGTCAGAGCTAACTATAACTCCTAAATCTTTTTCTTACCCTGAACCTACCAGAGCTTCTTTGTTTATTGTGTACCTACTATGTGGGTTTCCTCTACCTACGCTAAATACTTTGCATTTGTTAATATTAAACTGGATTTGTCATCTGTCTGTTCATGCTTTCTAAATCTGCCTGCAAGGTGATGGCATCCGAATCTGACCTAATTAATCTGCTTCTTCGAGTCATTCGCAAATTTACTAACATAACTACTAATTCCACTATTCAAATCATTAATATATGTTAGAAATAACAATGGCGCTAAAACTGATACCTTTGGTACCCGACTAACTACTTGACCCCACTCGGATTTGGAGCCGTTTATTACAACTCTGTCCCCTGTTACCTAGCCACGAGCGTATCCAGCCTAACACCTTCCCATCTATTCCGTGCGCCTTAACCTTTCTCAGGAGTCTCTGATGGGATACTTTGTCAAACGCTTTACTAAAGTCCAGATATAGGATGTCATAACTATCACCATTATCTGCTGCCTCGTACACTTTGAACTCGTTGAACTTAACAAGTTTGTCAGGCAAGACTTCCCCTTCGTGAAGCCATGCTGTGACTGATTTGTCAAGTTATGTTTGTCCAAATGCTCCCTAATGTGCTTCGCTTTTATTGGCGCCATTATTTTACCTACAACAGAAGTTAAGCTGACAGGTCTATAATTAGACGCTAAAGTTTTATCTCCTTTCTTAAAGATGAGTACTACATTAGCCTGCCTCCACATTACTGGTACCTCACCTGACTCAAGTGATTTCCTAAAGACAGAAAGTAACGGCTCACTAATAACCTCTTTGCATTCCTTAAGTACTCCGGGATATATTTCATCTGGTCCTGGTGTCTTGAACTTTTCAGCCTATCTATTTCCTATTCCAATATCTCCTTAGTTATGATAATATCTGTCAGCTTCTCATTTTCTTCTGCTCTAAACATCTGCTCACTATTCAATATTTCCTGAATGTTTTCCTGGGTGAAGACAGTTGAAAAATACTCGTCCTGAATTTTACTAATCTCCTCCCCAGAACTCCATCTGCTGGCTTTAATGGACCTATAGTTTTCTTATTCTCCGTCCTATATACCTGATGAAATACCTTGAGGTCCGTGTTCGGCTGGGTGACTACCTTTAATTCATAATTGTTTTTAGCTTTCCTTGTTAACCTCCTGACTTCTAACTAATTTGTTATATTGTGGCCTTAAAACCTCTTCCCCTGTCTTAAATCTCTTTTATATACTTCCGCCCTATATAGTGTTTTAACAGTCATCTATTTATGGTCATTCTTCTGTGATCTTATTGCTCTATAAGGGATGTTTGCTACCTGTCCTGTATGTAATTTATCAACGAAATATTTATACAACTCATCTACATTTACTTCTAATCTTCTCATCTCGGCTCCCTCCATCCTCTCCACTCCATCTTCTACTCTCCTCGACCTCACCTCGCCCATCTCAGCATGACCTGACCCTCCAACATACATATGTCTCCCCCTCTCTCACTCCGACCCTTCCGGACATTTCTCCCCTCCTCCTGCCCTTCACCCTCACACCTCACCTCACCTGCCTCACCCTGCCTTATCTCTCTCAACTCCGTCCTGGACCTTACCTTCTCCTGCCGTTGCCAGTCAACTCCTTGGAAGTACCTCTTAATTCCTCAAAATCTACCCTCCTAAAGTCAGGTATTTTACTAGTGTTTTTTGCTTCTAAAATTCTCCTCCCATTTTAATTTGTACCTAATTTTACAATGGTCACTGTTACTTAGATGTCCTCAAACCTCTACCTGCGTGACTGCTTCCTTCCTGTTAGTTAGAATTAAATTTAAAAATATTATTTCCTCTTGTGAGTTCTAAGATTACCTGTTTAAAAAAAAACACCCTGAATTACCTTAAAAAACTCCTCTGCCTCCCTGTTACCCACCATCAGGCTCCAGTCGATATTCCTAAAATTGAAATCTCCTACCACACAAACCTGACTGCAGTTGCCTGCTCTATTTATTTCCTGCCATAGTGAAGTGTTAATTTCCTTTATACTGTTCAGTGGCTTGTATATTAATGCCAGTACTACTGACTGTGATCCTTCCTTAATATCTACCCATATCGACTCTGTTTTGCTATCTGTTTTACTTCTACTGTTAATACAACACTTTGGTGTGTCCCTAACGTACAGCGCGATGCTTCCTCTCCAGTTTTCCCTGTTTTTATAGAATAGTGTATAACCATCTATCTTAACCTCTGTATTAAATGTTTTTCCTGACATATCTAACCAAGTTTCTGTTAAAGCAATGATATCAAAGTTCTATACACACGCTATTCCTCTAAGCAAGTCTATTTTATTCCAAATATTTCTGTTAGTTACCTTTCTAGATTTAACTAATTTGTTCTTCATTTCGTCATCACAATCCTTTCCTCCCTTACGACTAACGAAAAAAGTGGAGTGCAGTTACCTCCCATTCAAGTGCTACTGCCAAAACCAGAACACCCTGGGGTGATAAATGCACTTCATCCCTGCATACAAGGTGTCTCTACCATAGAAGAGATCCCAGTTGTCAATGAACGTCCATCCATTACTCTTACAATGATTCGCGACCCTGCAATTTACTGTAATAGCCCTGGACAGCCAATCAGCACCAACTCCCCTCCTCGGCAAGACACCACATACTACAGTATGTGTAACTTCATCTCAAGTTTCCTTTCTGACCGTTCTATTGCTGCCGTGGTAGACGGCCACTGTTCTTCTCCTAAACCTATTACCTGTGGTGTTCCTCAGGATTCTGTCCTGTCTCCCACTCTCTTCCTATTATTCATCAATGATCTTCTAAACCAAACTTCTTGTTCTATCCACTCCTATGTTGATGATACCACCCTGCACTTTTCCACGTGTTTTCATAGACGTCCAACCATTCAGGAAGTAAACATTTTACACAGGGAGGCCACAGAACGCCTGACTTCTGATCTCTCTAAAATTTCTGACTGGGGCAGAGCAAACTTGGTATTATTCAATTCCTCAAAAACTCAATTCCTCCATCTATCAACTTGACACAGCCTTCCAGACAACTATCCTCTCTCCTTCATTGACACAACTGGCCCCCTCTTCTACACTGGACATCCTCGGTCTATCCTATTCTTATAATCTAAACTGGAAACTTCACATCTCATATCTAGCTAAAACAGCCTCTATGAAGTCAGGTGTTCTGAGACGTCTCCGCCAGTTTTTCTCACCCTCCCAGCTGTTAACTTTGTACAAGGGCCTTATCCGTCCATGTATGGAGTATGCTTCACATGTCTGGGGGTTGCACTTATACCGCTCTTTTAGACAGGTGGAATCAAAAGCTTTTCGTCTCATGAACTCCTCTCCTCTAACTGACTGTCTTCAGCCTCTTTCTCATCGCTGCAATGTTGCATCTCTAGCTATCTTCTACCGCTATTTTTATGTTCTCCTGATCTTGCTAACTGCATGCCTCCCCTCCTTCCGCGGCCTCGCTGCACAAGACTTTCTTCTTTCTCTCACCCCTATTCTGTCCACCTCTCTAATTCAAGAGTTTAACCAGTATTCTCAGTCATTCATCCATTTCTCTGGCCAACTCTGGAACTCCCTGCTTGCTTCTGTATTTCCACCTTCCTATGACTTGAACTCCTTCATGAGGGAGGTTTCAAGACACTTATCCTTCTAATTTTGATTACTGCTTCAGACCCTATTCGGGGACCGGCATCTCAGTGGGCCTTTTTTTTTATTTATTTATTTATTTTTATTAGATTTTTGTTGCTCTTGGCTGGTGTCTCTCCTACATAAAAAAAAAAAAAAAAAAATGGGATCTCTCTCTTCTCTCTAATCTTATCCAAAGCCTGCCTAAACTTCCTCAACAGCTCCTCACTCCTGACCAAGGTCATTCCCTCCCGCGCTGAGAAAAATAATGGGTTTGGTCCCATAATTTTCCAAGCCTATGTGCTACCTTCCCTATCCCAGCCCCCGGCAAACACACCCTCGACCTACGCTTCCTATCTCTGGCACAAAAAGCACTATTAAAGTGCCTAACACGCACTAAGTACACGCGCTACGCTGCACTAGCCTAGTGATACCACCTCGAACCCTTCCCAGTGGAGACGACGGGCGTGCTGGGACCCGCGATTTCCTCGCTCCTGACAGAATTGGGACGTCGCATCCCAGCACAGACAGGAGAGAAGCGGTAGATTTGCTGGCTCAGGCAACGAGTCAGCCTCACCATTGTACGCGGCAACGCTGCCGCCATCATCGTGCCGAGGTTGGGTCCGTGATATTTTTTTTAATAAAACATAAAACAAACACACGCACACTCACAACTCCAGACCCTTACCACATAGGTAGGTTGCACGTCACAGCAGACTGCGGCAAGGCATCATCTCAATAGCTAGCACACAAGGGAGCATATTTTTGAAGTCACTCTATTCCTGACGCTCCTATAACCACGATCCACGCAATTACAATAATAATAATAACAATAATAATAATAATAATAATAATAATAATAATAATAATAATAATAATAATAATAATAATACCACAACTACTACTACTACTACTATTATTACTACTGTTGCTAATCATTATTAGCATTAACAGCAACAACAACTATAACACAACTACAAGAACAACAACAACAACAACAACAACAGCAAAAACAAAAATAACAACAACAACACCTACAACGATGCAAAACAAAAAATACAAGAGAGAGAGAGAGAGAGAGAGAGAGAGAGAGAGAGAGAGAGAGAGAGAGAGAGAGAGAGAGAGAGAGAGAGAGAGCTTTCATACATCATGACGTAATGTACATTAATATTGGCCAATAATAAACAAAAATTTTCGCTCAGTTTCGAGCAGAGGCATCGGTCCCCGGAGTGAAGTGGAGGGAAGGAGAGGCAGCTGGTAATGACACTGCCAGATATCGCTCCGCAGATTAACGATTTCGACTAAAGTTAAAGATTAGTTTGGCAGATTTCGCCTCATGAGAAATTACGAATATACTCTCTCTCTCTCTCTCTCTCTCTCTCTCTCTCTCTCTGTGTGTGTGTGTGTGTGTGTGTGTGTGTGTGTGTGTCGCGCAAGTCAGGTAGGGCCAAACTGTGTAATCAGGAAGTAACGACACTTCCCTCCTATCCATCATTAGCGGTGCACGGCCGTTAGGGGAATGTTAAGTACCCAATTATCCCTCCTCCCCCCCACGACAATGTTAATGGCGGGGAAGAGGAAGTGTTAACATTGTGACAGACACTGCCACCACCACCACCACCACCACCACCACTAAGACCTTCACTAATCCAGCTGCTTGTACTTACATCATCATTATCACTGACATTACAAACACTTCATTATGGCCATTGTATTAGGATGTACAAAAGTTATCTTAGTTTTAATGTTTACCACGTGTTTATATAGACCAAAGCTTTCCAGGCAGCAATCATCAGCACTATCAGGATTGTCTGTGTTGTCACTATAATCTCTGTCATTACTATCACTACCACCATCACCACCGCCCACCACCACTACCTCCCCTATTTCCACAGCAATCTCCACCACCACCAGCACCACCACCACCACTATCACTGCTACCCTACTGCCACTGTAGCCCCAACCATCACAACTACCACCGCTACCAACCAACCCTACAACAACTGTGATCCCACCACCACCACCACCACCACCACTTCAATAGTGTTACCATTCTCTACTATCATACTCCAACATCAATTAATTACCATCATCATCATCATTACATTAATTACCATCATCATTACCATCATCATCATCAACGAGAACAGCAACAACAACAGCAACAACAACGGCAACAACAACGGCAACAACAACAACAACAACAACAACAACGATGACGACGACGGCGAGAAAGCACCATCGGGACATTTAAAAGACATCAGTAAATCAATTTTTCTCCTCCTCCTCATCCTCCTCGTCCTCCTCCACTTCCTCCTCTTTCTTCTCTTCTTTCTCCTCCTCTTCTTCCTCTTCCTGGTCTCCCTGTCGACGATAATTTCATACATTACTGCTTATATGATTACCGCTCAGATAAAACTAATAACATCTACTACTACTACTACTACTACTACTACTACTACTACTACTACTAGTACTACTACTACTACTACTACTACTACTACCATGATTGGTGGTGGCACTACTGCTGCTGCTGCTTTCATAATTTCACTTGCATATGAGTGCAAGAAAATAAGGAAATAGGAGAACATTTAACCAAAGATGTGTGTGTGTGTGT
>NC_087189.1:6665000-6682500 GCF_035594125.1 Scylla paramamosain
GAAGGAGGGGAGGCATGCAGTTAGCAAGATCAGAAGAGCAGTTAGCATGAAAATAGCGGTAGAAGACAGCTAGAGATGCAACATTGCGGCGGTGAGAGAGAGGCTGAAGACAGTCAGTTAGAGGAGAGGAGTTGATGAGACGAAAAGCTTTTGATTCCACCCTGTCTAGAACAGCAGTATGAGTGGAACCCCCCCAGACATGTGAAGCATACTCCATACATGGACGGATAAGGCCCTTGTACAGAGTTAGCAGCTGCGGGGGTGAGAAAAACTGGCGGAGACGTCTCAGAACACCTAACTTCATGGAAGCTGTTTTAGCTAGAGATGAGATGTGAAGTTTCCAGTTCAGATTATAAGTAAAGGACAGACCGAGGATGTTCAGTGTAGAAGAGGGGGATAGTTGAGTGTCATTGAAGAAGAGGGGATAGTTGTCTGGAAGATTGTGTCGAGTTGATAGATGGAGGAATTGAGTTTTTGAGGCATTGAACAATACCAAGTTTGCTCTGCCCCAATCAGAAATTTTAGAAAGATCAGAAGTCAGGCGTTCTGTGGCTTCCCTGCGTGATATGTTTACCTCCTGAAGGGTTGGACGTCTATGAAAAGACGTGGAAAAGTGCAGGGTGGTATCATCAGCATAGGAGTGGATAGGACAAGAAGTTTGTTTTAGAAGATCATTAATGAATAATAAGAAGAGAGTGGGTGACAGGACAGAACCCTGAGGAACACCACTGTTAATAGATTTAGGAGAAGAACAGTGACCGTCTACCACAGCAGCAATAGAACGGTCAGAAAGGAAACTTGAGATGAAGTTACATGATCCCGGTTATCTTTTCAGAAAGGTGGACGGCACATTGATTCCAAAAAAGTTTTAAAAGTCTGGATTTTTAAAGGCCTCGAATACCTACCCGACCTATTCGAAACCGTCAGCTATTAAACCCTCTCAAAACCCTTACCTTGGCACAGTACGCCAGGAATCACCTCAATACCATATCAATGTTGGGGTAGAGAACACAATTATGCTATATATTAACAGAATATGTTAATAACAATGTTAACTTACAAATAAATTGAGGTGTTACGCATTAAAGGAAATTAGGGAACAAATTTCTACCTAGACCAACACAAGATAATTCTCACACTCAATTTCCATACATTTCTCTTTACTTATATCACCTCCCTTATTGCTTAAAGGTTATACACATCAATATATGACATTCCCATCACTGGATACCAGGGTTATACCACCACATCGCCAATACCTCCACACACCCACTCAATCATCACAACACCACCCAAATTTATCCCGTGAGAACGCCGCCCCTCTGTTCCCCCTCTGGGCCTTCTTGAGTCCTGAGATTTTTGCTGACTCAGATACAAGAGACAGACACGTATTGCCTCTCGCTTCAACACATTCCACCTTCAAATACACCTTTTTCCTTACATATACATTCATATAAAGAACTTAAATTGTGTAGAGAATTATACTACATGATATAAGATGAGTAAATAAGCCTTATACTAACTTATAACTAAGAATAAAGATATGCACAGGAGAAAAACGGAACACGGTGGGACACTAAGAAAACGTGTTCCTTTTCAGGGTAAACTTGGCCAATAACATGACACCATCATCATCATCATCATCATCATCATCATCATCATCATCATCATTATCATCACCAGAATCATCATCATCATCATCATCATCATTATCATCATCATCATCATCATTACCATCACCATTATTACCATCATCACCACAATTATTATTATCATAATCATCATCATCATCATTAGTATTATCATCATCACCATCACCATTATTACCATCATCATCATCATCATCATCATCACCATTGTCATCATCATCATCATTATCATCATCATCATCATCATCATCATCATTATCATCATCATCATCATCATTATTATCATCATCATCTTCATTATTATAATTATCATTATCATCATCATCATCATCACCATCATCACCATCATCATCACCATCATCACCGTCATCATCATTATCATTGTCATTATCATCATCATCATCATCATCATCATTATCATCACCATCACCATGGCCATTATTACCATCATCACCACCAATAATTTCATCATCATCATTATCATCACTATCATCATCATCATCATCACCATCATCATCATCATCATTATCATCATCACCATCAATTCTATGCAAGGGTTATTTATATTAGTGAGGCTATGCGCGAGAACACCCTAGACAAGCAGACACACAGACGCAGATGATCTTAACTACCGCCTGAACCATTACCAGCACCACCACCAGCATCACCACCACCACCACCACCACCACCACCACCACTCCCTCGCCTCAGTTGACACCCTCGCAACACCCAGGACTCATCACTTTGCAGCTTTGCAAACATGAGCTAATTAGGGAGCAACGTGATAATAACGCCACCAATTAACCTTTTTTGTTCCAATTAGGGTAGTTCGGACTGGCCATCATTAGGTGCAACCCTCAGGTGTTAATAATGTGTGGGTGGTTGAGACATGCGTTTACCACCGCCACCATTACCACGACTATTATAACCACCACCATTACCACCACCATTTTTTTTACATAAGAGGGTCACTGGCTAAGGGAAAAAAAAATAAAAAATCCCACTGAGGTGCCAGTCCCAAAATAGATGTCAAGAGAATCATCGAAATTCAAAGGATAAGTGTCTTGTGCAGCGAGGCCGCAGGAAGAGTGGAAGCATGCATTTAGCAATATCAGAAGACCAGTTAATACGAAAATAGTGGTAGAAAATAGCAAGAGATGCAACATTACGGCGAAGAGAAAGAGGCTGAAGACAGTCAGTTAGAGGAGAGGGGGTTGATGAGACAAAAGGCTTTTGATTCCACCCAGTCTAAAATAGCGGTATGACTGGAACCCGCCCATATATGTGAAGTATACTCCATACATGGACGGATATAACCCCTGTACAGAGTAAGTAGCTGGAGGGGGGTGGGTGAGAAAAACTGGTGGACACAACTCAGAACACCTAACTTCATAGAAGCTGTTTTAGCTAGAGATGAGATGTGAAGTTTCCAGTTTAGATTATAAATAAAGAACAGATTGAGAATGTTCAGTGTAGAAGAGGGGTCAGTTGAGTGTCATTCAAGAAGAGGGCATAGTTGTTTGGAAGGTTGTGTTGAGTTGATAAATGGAGGAATTAAGTTTTTGAGGCATTAAACAATAATAAATTTGCTCTGCCCCAATCAGAAATTTTAGAGAGATCAGAAGTCAGATGTTCTCTGGCATCCCTGCATGAACTGTTTACATCCTGAAGGGTTGGACGTCTGCAAAAAGATGTGAAAAATTGCACGGTGGTATCATCAGCATAGGAGTGGATAGGGCAAAAAGTTTGGTTTAGAAGCTCATTTATGTATAATAAGAAGAGAGTCAGTGACAGGACAGAACCCTGAGGAACACCACTGTTAATAGATTTAGGAGAAGAACAGTGATCGTCTACAGCACCAGCAATAGAACGGACAGAAAGGATTCTTGAGATGGAGTTACAGAGGGAAGGATAGAAGCCATAGGAGGTTAGTTTGGAAATCAAAGCTTTGCGCCAGACTCTATCAAAAGCTTTCGATATGTCTAAGGGAACAGCAAAAGTTTCATAATCTCTAAAATGAAAGCCAGAAGATCATCAGTAGAGCTGCCTTGGCGAAACCTATACTGGCGATCAAGTAGAAGGTTGTGAAGTGATAGATGTTTAAGAATCCTTCTGTTGAGGATAGATTCTAAAACTTTAGAGTGGCAGGAAATTACAGTAATAGGACAGGAGTTTGAGGGATTAGAACGGTCACCCTTTTTAAGAACAGGCTGAATGTAGGCAAACTTCCAGCAAGAAGGAAAGGTAGATATTGATAGAGAGAGTTGAAAGAATTGACTTGAGAGTTGAAAGAATTGAGTAGGCAAGGTGCAAGCACGGAGACACAGTTTCGGAGAACAATAGGAGGGACCCCATCAGGTCCATAAGCCTTTCGAGTGTTTAGGCCAGCGAGGACATGGAAAACATCATTGCAAAGAATTTTAATAGGTAGCATGAAGTAGTCAGAGGGTGGAGGAGAGGAAGGAACAGGCCCTGAATCGTCCAAGGTAGAGTTTTTAGTAAGGGTTTGAGCAAAGGTTCAGCTTTAATGATAGATGTGATAACAAGAAAAGTTGATGTAGATGTTTTTGGCTATGAGCCAGAAGTCTCGAGGAAGTTTGATCTTGAAAGATTTTGACATATCCTATTACAGAAGGAGTTTTTTTTGGCTAGTTGGAGAACAGACTTGGCATGATTACGGACAGAAATATAAAGCCCATGGGATTCAGGTGACGGAAGATTCAAGTACCCTTTGTGGACCAACTTTCTATCATGTATAGCACGTGAGTAGCCTGTGTTAAACCAAGGTTTGGAAGGTTTAGGTCGAGAGAAAGAGTGATGAATGTACGCCTCCATGCCAGATACCATCACCTGTGTTATGCGCTCAGCACACAGAGACGGGTCTCTGACACGGAGGCTATAGTCATTCCGAGGAAAATCAGTAAAACACATCCTTAGCCCCCTTAATTAGCAGAGACAAAATGCCAGAAGCATCTCCGCTTCGGGGCATCCTGAGGAGGGATTGGAGCGATAGAACAAGATATAAGGATTAGAGGTTAGGAAAAGGTTAAGAATGTTGGGCATATCTCCAAGACGGTAGAGAATACAAAGGAATACAAAGGAAAGCCAAACAGCAACAGACCTTTTGGTCCTTGCAAGGCTATTTGGTAACTACTTCTAACTAGCTACAGGGAAGAAAGACAGGACAGCATAGCAGAAGGCTCCTCCCCATCCACCACTCCCTCCAGCTTGCGCTGGCATGGAAATAGTTGGGAAAAGTACCATGCAGTATGGAAAAACTGACATGGAAATTTTCATAGGAAAGGATGAAAGGAAGTTCTACTATTCACCCTACGGTGAACTCTATACGCCTACCTGAAAGTTAATACAAGTTATATTAAAACTGGTGAATAAGAGTTTATTAGTGAATTTAGTAATTATTCGGACAAGAAGAGAGCTTGTTGGGGATTTGCTTTTAAATATTTGTCTATTTTATTTTTGAATGATTCAATAGTATTGCTGTTCACAATTTCTGCAGGAAGTTTATTTCATATATTTACTATACGATTAAAGAAAAAATGTTTTGCCTCATGGGATTTAAAACGTTTGGGTATAATCTTGAATCCATTATTTCTTGTTAGGTTAGAATGATCAATGTTAAAATATTTATGTGCATCAATGTTACTATATCCTTCGAAAATTTTGAATACTTCAATTAGGTCTCCTCTTATCCTGTGCTTTGTTAAACTAAATACGTTTAGTGCTCCCAGTCGTTCCTCATACGGCTTATTGCGCAATCTTGGAATCATCTTTGTGACTCTGCGCTGTATCTTTTCTAGTTTTTCAATGTGTTTTTTGTAGTATGGTGACCAGAACTGTACACAGTATTCTAGATGAGGGCGCACCAGTGAGTTATATAAGGCAAATATACCCTTTTCTGATTTAAATTCAAAGGTTCTTCCAATGAACCCTACTAATTTATTTGCCGTCTTTACTGTTTCTGTGCAGTGCTGACTCGGCTTTAGGTCGTTTGACACAACGACACCAAAATCTTTTTCTTTATCAGCACTTGACAGTGGCATGTTATTCATTACATATCTCGCCTGAACATTGTTGCTTCCGATATGTAGAATTTTGCACTTTTCTATACTAAATCTCATCTGCCATTTTTCTGCCCAGCTTGTTAGTTTATTTAGGTCACACTGCAGTTCCTGCCATTGTGACACAGACGTAACTCTACTTGTTATTTTGGTGTCGTCTGCAAATTTACTTATTTTGCAGTTTATCCCTTCATCAATATAATTTATGTACATTATGAAGAGTACTGATCCTAATACAGAGCCTTGAGGAACGCCACTATTTACCTTATGCCACTCTGACTCTTTTCCATTAATCACAACACGCTGTTTTCTGTCAGAGAGCCAGTCTCTCAGCCATTTCAGGGTGTTTCCGGCAATGCCGTGAGCTTTTACTTTACTGATGAGTCTCTTATGGGGAACAGTATCGAAAGCTTTCTGGAAATCAAGGATGCTGCACCTGTTGCTCTAGGTCAGGGGTTCTTAACCGGGGGTATCCATACCCCTTGGGGGTATGGGAACCAAAGGGTACTAAAAGCTTGCATACTTATGTTCTGTTCTTTTTTACAAATAAAATGGAACTATAACTTTATTAATTTTGCTTTCAGTAAAAAAAAATAATAAAATTATCAATGGTTATGTGTTTATGTAGTCGAGGGACTAAAAACTTGCACATTTATGTTCTGTTCTTTTTTTTTTTTTGTATAATAAAACGGAACTATAACTTTATTAATTTTGCTTTCAGTAAAAAAATAATAAAATTATCAATGGTTATGTTTTTTTCCTAGTAATCCGTATCTAAAGTACAGTAAATTCAAGCGATTGAAATACTCGTATCTGGAAGACATACTGACAAATAATAGGATTGGTGTTAATTATTTGAGCAGTCAAGTGAAGGGGGTATGGAACCATATTCGACAATCCATTGGGGGTATGGAACCATCAAAAAGGTTAAGAACCCCTGCTCTAGGTCATGGAGGATAGCAAAGTTAAAGGCTAGTTCACCAGGAGGAGAGAGGAAAGCCAAAGCTGGTGATGAACATTAAAATCTTCAAGAATGGAGATCTCCGCAAAAGGAAAGAGAGTCAGAATGTGCTCCACTTTAGAAGTTAAATAGTCAAAGAATTTCTTATAGTCAGAGGAGTTAGGTGAGAGGTATACAGCACAGACAAATTTAGTTTGAGAGTGACATTGCAGTCGTACCCAGATGGTGGAAAACTCAGGAGATTCAAGAGCGTGGACACGAGAGTAGGTTAAGTCGTTGCACACATAGACGCAGCATCCAACATTGGATTGAAAATGATGATAGAGAAAGTAGGAGGGAACAGAAAAGGGGCTACTGTCAGTTGCCTCAGACACCTGTGTTTCAGTGAGGAAAAGAAGATGAGGTTTAGTAGAGGAGAGATGGTGTACTACAGATTGAAAATTAGATCTAAGACCGCGAATATTGCAGAAGTTAATAAAAAAAAAAATTGAAGTGGGGGGTGTCAAGACATAGTGTCGATAACAGAAGAGTAGTCCGATTTGTGGATATTTATGGTCCCCTCCACAGATGGGGATTCCGAGGCTGGTGTGGTAGTCGCCATATTGATTTTGAATTTTTGACTGAAGGGTGTGTGTGTAATTAGGTGCTTGTAGTTTTGTGTGAAGGAAGAGAGCTGTATTTATAGGGCAAGCTGTGACTGCCTCCTTGTGTTGTGAGACACAAAGGGAAAACGTTCAGTGATGTCACTGTTGGGTTACTGGTAAGTTCACAGCACCTCCTCCGATCCAGTGGCTTAGACTTCACTGGGAGTAATTATCGTTTCAGCCTGTGTCTTGTGTCTCCACCTTCACTACTACTATAACAGCCACCACCACCACCACCAACATCACTACCACTACTACTGCAAGTACCACAACCATCACTACCGCTGCTACTAAAACCACCACCACCAACATCACCATCACTGCTACTACTACAACCACTACTACTACTAGTAGTACTACTACTGCTACTACTACTACTACTACTACTACTACTACTACTACTACTACTACTACAATTACTATAGTGCCAGGATTTCAGGAGTAATATTCTCATGTTAATATTTCAGAAATGTATGTATTATAAGATCAATTGTTAGTAAGTTAGCTTATGTTGAGAAAGGAGCAAAGACTTGGATCTTGATGTCAGTTATGACATTTTTGGTGGTGGGTGATTTTCCTCTTCATCTTACCGAGTTAATTTTCTCTAGAATATAGATGACCATCGAATATCCTTCCTGTTAAATAGTTCAGTCCAATAATTACCCAAATTAAAGCAATTCCTTAACACATGGATTTACCAACCTCTAAATCTCATGTACTGCAAATAATTTCACAGCAGAGGGTATGTACGAACGTAGTAACTAATTTTAACGGGAAGAAATGTTCACCTTTTTATGTGATTGTCTAGAGAACCTTTTTAATATCATTTTTCTTAAATGTTCTTTCTCGGCCTCGAATGAATTGAACCTGTCAGTGAACCCTGAGATTATAATCGCGAAAACACTCTTAAGACGAATTTATCAAGGAAGGGAGGTTCTCTTTTAGTTATCGAGGGATCACGTGTGAGCGGGGGTAGCCTACTTCATGAAAGCAAAAAGGAATTGAGTTAATTGAAAGGTTTAAGTGCCTTTTCTTAAATTTTACTCATTACTACTCTCTACTACTCACCACTCACAATTTTACTCATGGTACTAAAAGTCCCATGTTAGCCTTAGATAATATAAATGGTTTCATATATATATATATATATATATATATATATATATATATATATATATATATATATATATATATATATATATATATATATATATATATATATATATATATATATACACACACACATGTGTGTGTGTGTGTGTGTGTGTCCTGTGACGTTTGTTTTAACCAGAATAAGAATGATGACTTGGCTGGCGGGGGATGAGGAACATAAGAGGTTGGGAGAGTAATGCGGAAGAGAATCTCTTCGATTCTCTCCTAAGCAGAAGCTTGAGTTTCGTCACGAAAAAACACACCTACATTTTTTTTTTCTTTCCTCTTCCCATTGTATCCATGATTGAACAAAGTGTAGTGAAGCTAAGATAATACTTCTCATATGTATTTGGTCTTCTTGTTTTTTCTGTGCCATATTTATGATGTGATCTTTTTTTTTCTGTGACGAGTGACCATGCAATATTTTTTTTTTTTGTGTGTGTTCCGTGTGACATGAATTTTCAGTGTGAATTCATATTATTGTGGATACCGGCCGGATATATGAGGAAAAACAGCCAATATAAATCATGCCTTTGAAGAGAAACAGCATTTTTTAAGGAAATAAATGCATAATTGAACTACTCTTTTATTTTATTATTTTCTTACATCATGATAGTATTTTCTTTTATGGTGGTAGCAGCATCTTTAATTTAACATTTAAATTTCAATTCAAATTCTTATTGCCCGATTTTAAGGCAATACATTGCTACTACTACAACCATTGCCACAACACTACTACTACTACTACTACTACTACTACTACTACTACTACTACTACTACTACTACTACTACTACTACTACTACTACTAGTGCTGCTACTACTACTACTACTACTACTACTATTATTACTACTACTACTACTACTACTACTACTACTACTACTACTACTACTACTACTACTACTACTACTACTACTGTAAGTAGTGGCTGTGGTTCCGAACACTGAGAATGCTTTCAGTGTGTGCAGTTACGATGACATTGTAATGTTGGGTACATATTCACAATGCTCCAGCTGCCTGTCGCCATCATTTCGAGTCCAGGCGTTCATGCTCTTCTTGGTGTATGTGGCAGGATTCCATGTCGACAAATGGTGCCTGACTTAGCAGGAAGAGGGCAAACCAGCACTTTAACTCGCACCGCACCATAAATCTGCTTCACGACTGTTTGTGTGTCTGATGTGTCGCTGGCTTTCCCTGGTCCATTCCCCTGAGAAGTGTCGTGGGGAACAGAGGCGTGATGGAGCCGTGCAGCATATTTTGTGAACTCTACCCTTGTGCCGACGAATTTGTTTGTCTGAGAATTATGTCACTGGTGTGGAAAGCAGATGATTGCAGAGACTTAGCTGCTGACGTCCCTCCTGACCTTACTCAGGACCATATGCTGAAACACTTCTGTGCCACACCTCCACTACATTCAAAAGAAAATTACACGGGTTTTTAAGGATGTTTATATGGTTCTAGTGACAGATTAACAAGAGCTCCAAATTAATAACAGGAGAAACACTCTTCAAAACCCAGCTAATCATCTCTTTCACCAGAAAAAAAAAAAAACGTGGTAAGAAAACAAAGCGTTTCTAAATTTGGGCTTCAATACCAGAACCGCTAGACTTGTCAGAATTTCCCCTAGACGCTTGTTGCTTTACTCCCTACTGGCGTTAATTCATGTTAGTTAGTACTACAATAAGCATCTTGGAGAAAACTTGTCACAATCGGTAACACGTCCAACGATTGTAGTGATGCGTGGCAGCAGCAGGCAGGAGTCCGTGAGTGGCTGCTTTTCCTGTCCATGATTTAACTCACTCACAATTCGGAAATTGCAGCCTGGCGTCCTGGGCATGTGCTGTTCAGTGCGTGACTCGGTGTGTGAGGCGCCTCGGGTGGTAATTTTCTGTGTTAGGAAAACATGGCCTAGAGATTTTCGTGTCACGTTAAGCCTTTCCCTGCTGATGACAGAAGCCCAGAGTATTGACACGCACTCAGGCAACGCTGGACACACTCTGCAAGATGAGCGAGTTAGTCATCAACAGGAACAGTGGGAGTGGCGCCATTACAGCCAGGCAACGTGTGTGCCGCCAGGACCATCGCTTCATATTTCTCGCTGATGAAGTCTGTGAAGTCTTCTGATTAAACTCCCTATGGGGTCAATAGTCTGTACTTCATGACGTGCTGCCGATGTAAAGTCACACAGTGCTTTGTATTCTTAAGCATTTTGGCGCTGCAACTTGACTGCTTCTAGTTGCCTGTAATGAGAGTTATTGGGGCCATCAAGAGTGATTCCAGTGATAGATTGAAAAGGATTCTGCACCAGCAGTAAGAAAAAATAAAACGTCCATGAGAACCCAAATTATAAACTATCTCACCTTTGAAGCGAGTCTTTATGCAAGCCCAAAGTGTTTAAAAAAATGGGCAACTGTCTTAGATGCGTGGGTGTCTTCCAGACTAACACTGCACAGTGACGGCCGCCGGCCAGCGAGACCAGCGTGTGCCTCCTGCCTGTAGGTAGTGAACTACTACTACTACTAATATTACTACTACTACTACTGCTACTGTTACTGCTACTATTACTACTACTACTACTACAACTACTACTACTACTACTACTACTACTACTACTACTACTACTACTACTAACACACACACACACACACACACACACATGATTATACACAAGTCATATTAATTAACGACTTTTCAACTTAATTACCGTACACTTAATCACGCCTGAGTTGTTTCGGATCAATACACATTTTCGCACCTCACTTAGGGACTCACCTGGCGCGATTATCCAAGCCTTTGAGGATTCGGCCAATCAACCACGACGGGAAAACTAACGAGACAGCTGACTGGTGGAGCTTAGCGTGTCTGCATTTTTAGATTGGAGAGAGAGAGAGAGAGAGAGAGAGAGAGAGAGAGAGAGAGAGAGAGAGAGAGAGAGAGAGAGAGAGAGAGAGAGAGAGAGAGAGAGAGAGAGAGAGGAAAAAATAATAAAAGTAATAAAATTTCACGTATAGCGCAAAGAAATACATGCGTGTTTTTTTTTTTCTTTTGTGTTATAGGAAGTAAGAAATGCACGTCAGAGTTCCCATCCCTCGTCTTTCTCCTCATAAGTCCCGAGTCTCCTGCAGAGTGTGGGGACGAGTCAAAAGTTCGTGACGGAGACTCGCTTTGGCAGAGATTCGAACCAGATTTTCGTGCGTCATTGTCAAGACCGCTGACATCTGTACCATGAGCAGTTATAGAGGTGTTGTAGGAGGATCAGAAGGAGAAAAGGAGGAGGAGGAGGAGCAGGAGGAGGAGGAGGAGGAGGAGGAGGAGGAGGAGGAGATGGAGGAAAGGGAGGAAGAGATGATGGAGAAAAACTAAAGAAAACGACGACGATGAGAACGAAAACGAAATAAAAGATGGAAAGTACAGGACAAGTAAAAGAAGAGGAGTGAAAAGAGATTAGAATATGAAAAGTGAAAAAAATGAAGAATGAAAAGAATAAAACAGAAAAGAGAAAAACGCAACCACTACAAGCTACGCACACACACACACACACACACACACACACACACACACACACACACACACACATACACACACACACACACAAGGATGTTTCAATAATAAATTGCACACAACGCATACCGCTCTTCCCCTTCCTTCCCCTCACTCCCCTTCCCTCATCCCCTTCCCCTCCATGACCTACTTCCGCCCTTCCTCCCGACGCCCGACCCTCCCCGCCCCTCCCACTCCCAACACAGTCCTGCAATCCCTCAAAGGTGCATTCCATACCAGGTCAGAAACGGATATCTGGCCTACGCGAAATGCCGATGCTGTGAGTTAGTTGTGTGTGTGTGTGTGTGTGTGTGTGTGTGTGTGTGTGTGTGTGTGTGTGTGTGTGTGTGAGAATTACAGGTCATGTCTGGACAGAAGGAGATAAGTTGTTATCCTCCTCCTCCTTCTCCTCCTCCTCCTCCTCCTCTTCCTATTGCTTCACGTTCCCCTCAGTATCCTCTAAAGTCTCCTTACCTCCTCTTCCTGTTAGTGTCCCCTTTACCCTCCTCCTCCTCTTCCTCCTCCTTCTCCTCCTCCTCCTCCTCCTCCTCCTCCTCCTCCTCCTCCTCCTCCTCCTCCTCCTCCTCCTATTGCTTCACGTTCCCCTCAGTATCCTCTAAAGTCTCCTTACCTCCTCTTCCTGTTAGTGTGCCCTTTACCCTCCTCCTCCTCCTCCTCCTCCTCCTCCTCCTCCTTTTCTAAGTCCTGTGCTCTAATCTCTAATGTCGTCGACAGCACAACAGTTACAGGAGGAGAAGGAGAAGGAAGAGGAGGAGGAGGACAAAAAGCAGCCAAGAAGTATTTTGACTCCACTCCTCAACAAACACTCACTTTTCGACATTTTGAGCAAAATTCATTTAGATTCGTTGGGGTTTTCCTGCGAAATTCCATATTCCTACGAGTGTTGCTGGTCGTTTAGCACCGGATAAAAATGACGGTCATGATAGTTTTTATTTTTCCATGCTCTTTTTTTTTTTTTTTTTTCCATGCTCTTTCCACTTTACAGGATAATATCTTTTTTTCTTGTCTCCTATAGATGGATAGAAATAGCAATAGTGATGGTTCTTATTTTCCTATCGAGTTTCCATTTTCATAACTATAAAGTATATTTTTTTTTCTTCTCTGTTATACAATGATAAAAATTGTTGTGGTAATGGTTTCTATTTTTCTATAAGTTCCCATGTATTTTTTTTTTTTCCACTTCAAAGCATATAAAATATTTTCCTTGTCTGCTATAGATGAATAGAGATGGTAGTGATGATAGTGTTCATTTTTCTATCAAATTTCCATGTTTATTTTCCGCTATGCAGTATAATATTCCATTTCTTGACCCCTATAGATGGACGGAACCTTCATCTATGCCATTTCACTTCTCTCGATGCATGTTAGATATCATAGCTCCCACACGCCGCCCAGTAAGAAACAATAGATCTGCTGGTGTGTATTCTTCCTTTGTGCTCTCTTGTGTTTCCATGTATCCTCGTTCTCCTTCTTCCTCGACTTATAAATAATTAA
Organism: Scylla paramamosain; assembly: GCF_035594125.1. NCBI lineage: Eukaryota > Metazoa > Arthropoda > Malacostraca > Decapoda > Portunidae > Scylla > Scylla paramamosain. Next base: position 6,678,541 of record NC_087189.1, read on the forward strand.
CAAACATTTATCTTGCTCTCAGACACTCAGCACGATCAGTTAACTCCCGAGAGAGAGAGAGAGAGAGAGAGAGAGAGAGAGAGAGAGAGAGAGAGAGAGAGAGAGAGAGAGAGAGAGAGAAACCCACACTTGACACTAATCCCACACTTTCTCTACGTATCTTTCTCTCTTTACAGACATACATTCAAACAAACAGACAGACAGAAAGACACACAGATAAACAGGAAAGGAGAAATAGAGACAGGCAGACGGACAGACAAAGGAGGAGGCAGTGACAGACTTGTATACATGTAAATAGACAAACAGTCAGGCAGAGAGAGAGAGAGAGAGAGAGAGAGAGAGAGAGAGAGAGAGAGAGAGAGAGAGAGAGAGAGAGAGAGAGCCTGCCTCCATCACAGCTCCGCGTCTTGCTGTGACAGTCGAGATTCTCTCACAACAATGTCTGGTTTTTAGCAGCGATTCAAGCCACGATTTTCCGCGGAGAGTGCGCTGGGATCTCTCTTTCTCTTTCTCTCTCTCTCTCTCTCTCTCTCTCTCTCTCTCTCTCTCTCTCTCTTCCTGTGAACTATCCAGCATTTCGGAAAAAAAGACTATCATATATTGCCACGAACATCACCATCATCAATATTAGTGAAAATAAGAATATATTTATGCTTGCATGATATTTACTAATGTTTTGACTTCAAGAACAATGAGAAAGAATTCCCTTTCATCATGCATGCTACGATCTTACCTCCTCCCTCGCTCCTTCCCTCCTTTCCCTCCCCAGCCCCTCCCTCCCTGCCTGCCTCGCCTCTCGCAGCGCCAGACGTTCTTTCCCGCCTCACAGAAGCAAGGGAAAAAAAAAATCGCATAAAAAATACTTTGTGTGTCATGGAGATAAGAAAAAAAGAGTAATGTATTGAAGGACTTTACATACGTTGGGTTTAGATATTATTATTATGCAGTTTTTTTTCTTTCCTTCTTTACGATCTTCTTATCAGCTTGGATGTTTTTGTTGTTGATGGTGTTGGCAGTCGTGGAACTGGTGGTAGTGGTGGTGGTTAAGGAGGAACAGGAGCAGGAGGACGAGGAGGAAAAAATCGGGTAGGATGTTGTTGATGGTGTTGGTAGTAGTGGTGGCGGTGGAAGTGGTTGTGGTAGTGTTAAGGAAGAGGAAGAAGACTAGGACGACAAGGAGGAGCAGGATTATTATAAAGTTACATGGGGAAAACAATTTTCTTTTCTTTTTAAGGAGGAACACAGGCCAAGGGCAAAAAAAAAATTAATAAAAAAAAAGCCCACTGAGGTGCCGTTCCCCGAATAGAGTCCGAAACGGTAGTCAAAAATTGAAGTATAAGTGCCTAGAATACCTCCCTCTTGAAGGAATTTAAGTCATAGGACGGAGAAAATACAGAAGCACTCAGGGAGTTCCATAGTTTACCAGAGAAAGGGATGAATAACTGAGATTACTGGTTAACTGGTTAACTGGTTGACTGGTTAACAGAATAGGGATGAGAGAAGAAAGTCTTGTGCACCAAGGAGGGAGGAGGGGAGGTATGCAGTTAGCAAGATCAGAAGAGCAGTTAGCATGAAAATAGCGGTAGAAGATAGCTAGAGATGCAACATTGCAACGATGATACAGAAGCTGAAGACAGTCAGTTAGAGGAGAGGAGTTGATAGACGAAAAGCTTCTGATTCCACCCTGTCTAAAAGAGCAGTATGAGTGGAAAACTCCCAGACATGTAAAGCATACTTCATGCATGGACGGATAAGGCCCTTGTTCAGGGTGAGCAGCTGGGGAGGTGAGAAAAACTGGCGGAGACGTCTCAGAACGCATAACTTTAATAGAAGCTGTTTTAGATAGAGATGAGATGTGAAGTTTCCAGTTTACATTATAAGAAATGACAGACCGAGTATGTTTAATGCAGAAGAGGGGGACAGATTAGCGTCGCTGAAGAAGAGGGGATAGTTGTCTGGAAGGTTGTGTCGAGTTGATAGATGGAGGATTAAGTTTTTGAGGTATTGAACAATACCAAGTTTGCTCTATTACAATCCGAAATTATAGAGAGACCAGAAGTCAGGTGTTCTGTGGCTTCCCTGTGTAAACTGTTTACTTCTTGAAGGGTTGGATGTCTATGAAAAGACGTGGAAAAGTGCAGGGTGGTATCATCAGCGTAGGAGTGGATAGTTCAAGAAGTTTGGTTTTAAAAGATCATTGATAAATAATAGGAAGAGAGTCGGTGACAGGACAGAACCCTGAGGAACACCACAGTTAATAGATTTAGAAGAACAGTGACCGTTTACCACGACAGCAATAGAACAGTCAGAAAGGAAACTTGAGATGAAGTTACAGAGAGAAGGATAGAATCCGTAGGGGGTAGCTTGGAAATTATGGAAAGGATGTTCAGTGTAGAAGAGGGAAATCAAAGCTTTTTGTTAGACTCTGTCAAAAGTTTTTGATATGTCGAAGGCAACAGCAAAAGTTTCACCAAAATCTCTGAAAGAGGATGACCAAGACTCAGTAAGGAAAGCCAGAAAGATCACCAGTAGAGCGGGCTTGACGGAACCCATACTGGCGATCAGATAGAAGGTTGTAAAGTGATAGATGTTTGATAATCTTCCTGTTGAGGATAGATTAAAAACTTTAGATAGGCAGGAAATTAAAGCAATAGGACGGTAGTTTGAGACATTAGAACGGTCACCCTTTTTAAGGAACAGGCTGAATGTAGGCAAACTTCCAGTAAGAAGGAAAGGTAGATGCTGACAGACAGAGTTGAAAGAATTTGACTGGGCAAGGTGCAAGCACGGAAGTGCAGTTTCTGAAAACAATAGGAGGGATCCCATCAGGTCATTATGCCTTCTGAGGGTTTAGGCCAGCGAGGGCATGGAAAACATCATTGCGAAGAATTTTAATAGGTAATATGAAATAGTCAGAGAGTGGAGGAGGGGGAGGAACAAACCCTAAATTACCCAAGGTAGAGTTTTTAGCAAAGGCTTGAGCGAAGAGTTCAGCTTCAGAGATAAATGTGATATCAGTGGTGCCATTTGATTGAAATAAAGGAGGGAAAGAAGAAGAAGCAAAGTTATTGGGGATGTTTTTTTGGCTAGATGCCAGAAGTCACGAGGGGAGTTAGATCTTGAAAGATTTTGACACTTTCTGTTAATGAAGGAATTTTTGGCTACTTTGACAACAGACTTTGCATGGTTAAGGCAGAAATATAAAGTGCGTGAGATTCTGGTGATGGAACGATTAAGTACCTTTTGTGGACCACCTCTCTATCTTGTATACTACAAGAACAGGCTATGTTAAACCAAAGTTTGGAAGATTTAGGTCGAGAGAAAGAGTGAGGAATGTACGCCTCCATGTCAGACGCTATCAACTCTGTTATGCGCTCAGCACACAAAGACGGGTCTGTGACACGGAAGCAGTAGTCATTCCAAGGAAAATCAGCAAAATAGCTCCTCAGGCTCTCCCAACTAGCAGAGGCAAAACACCAGAGGCACCTCCGCTTAGGGGGATCCTGAGGAGGGATTGGAGCGATAGGACAAGATACAGATATGAGATTGTGATCGGAGGAGCCCAACAGAGATGAAAGGATGATAGCATAAGCAGAGGGATTAGAGGTTAGGAAAAGGTCAAGAATGTTGGGCGTATCTCCAAGACGGTCAGGAATACGAGAAGGCTGTTGCAACAATTGCTCTAGGTCATGAAGGATAGCAGAGTTGAAGGATAGTTCACCAGGATGGTCAGTAAAGGGAGAGGAAAGCCAAAGCTGAAAGTGAACATTGAAGTCTCCAGGAATGGAGATCTCCGCCAGAGGGAAGAGAGTCAGAATGTGCTCCACTTTGGAAGTTAAGTAGTCAAAGATTTTTTTTATAGTCAGAGGAGTTAGATGAGAGGTATACATCACAGATAGATTTAGTTTGAGAGTGACTCTTTAGTCATAGCCAGATGGTGCAAAACTCGGAAGATTCAAT
>NC_087189.1:6697500-6710000 GCF_035594125.1 Scylla paramamosain
AGAAAGCGGGAAAAACAGAGAGGAGAGAGAGAGGCTTACAGTTCTTACCCCCTCTTCCTCCTCCTCCTCCTCCTCCTCCTCTTCCTCTTCCTCCTCCTCCGATAAATCCCCCTTACAGTATCGCAAAGAGCAGGAGAAGAAAGAGAATAATTGGCTTTATATTTTCAGGATTCGGAGATCTTACCCCAGCCTCGCCCCCTCCCCATTATTTCTTTCTTCGCCTCTTCGTCCTCCTCCTCTTCCTCCTCCTCCTCCTCCTCTTCCTTTTCTATCTCCTTTTACCTTCTCCTTCTATTTATCTTTCTTCTTGTACCTTGTCCTACTTCTCCTCCTCTACCTTCCTCTTTTATGTTTCCCATCTCCTTCTCTTTCTCTTCCTCCTTCTTTTATTTTTTCCTTCTCCTCCTTCTTGTTCTTTACCCTTTTCCTTTTTTTCATTCTCTTTCCCTTACTTTTTCTTTCATATCGTCGTCGTCGTCGTCGTCGTCGTCGTCCTCCTTCTATTCTTCCTTTCTTTATTTTTTTTCCTTCTTCTCCAATTTCTCTTCCTCCATCTTTTATCTTCTCCTTCTCTTCTTCCATCTTTTACATTCTCTTTTCCCTCCTCGTCCTCGATCTTGTTCTCCTCCTCCTCCTCCTCCTCCTCCTCCTCTTCGTCCCCCAGCCCAGTCACCTACGCTACCCGACGAAAAGCTTTATGATCTGATCGTGGACATTTGCTGCGTAAATAATTGTATAATTATGGAGGACTTCAATCTTCTAGTTACGAGGTGGGGTGAACTACCGACCGCTCACACAGGACAGCAGCTCTACAAGAGCATTCTAGAAAACTCTCTCCACTAACACATCATGCGTCCGACAAGAGGTAACAATATCCTAGATATTGTTTCAACAACTAATAAAAATTCAATAGAAGACGTAAGAACTGGACCAGAATTTAGTTGTAGCTTACTTTTAACCATCAATTTTAATAAAGCTAAAGTAAGCGAAAGTAAAGAAAAAGTGCCAGACTATCGGCGTGCTAGCTTTGAAAGACTTCGCATGCAGCTTGCATCCATAAAGCGGAATGAACTGCTGGGAACACCAGACATCAACAAAGCATGGAAAGAGTTCGCTAAAAAGTTAAATGAAACCATGAATTTGTGTGTACCGCTACGAGCTAGACGAAAGTTAAAGAACAAACCAAAATGGCGGAATAATAAAATTAGATGCTGTCTTCTTGCCAAGAAAAAAGCGAACCATAAATACAAATTAACACAAAATAATAATAACAAATTAAAGCAAGACAGACTGCGTAGAAAAGTATAAAGCTGATCAAATGCAGCAAAAAATATGTTGAAACTCAAGTCGCGAATTCTTGTAAAACAAACACCAAAGAGTTTTACAGCTATGTAAAAATTAAAAGGGTTTTAACATCAACAATTGGTCCACTAATAACAGAAAATGGCAAACAAATAGAAAATGAAGTAGATGGTGAACATCCTAAGCAATTACTTTTCATCAATCTTCACGACTGAAGATGTTCAGGGCAGCCTGCCGACACCAGCGTCTCAGACATATAACACCACGCTGCCTGACTTCACCATCACAGAAAACAAAATTCTCTGTCACGAACAGTGTGAACGTCAACAAAACCACCGAGCCAGGCAAAATATCACCAAGACTTCTTAAAGAAGCAAGAAATGAGCTCGTGAAACATTTTTTATTCAACAAAACTTTACTAGTGGGTAAAGTCCCCCACGAATGGGTATTAGCAAATGTCACGCCAATCTTTGAAAATGGAAATAAATCACTCCCAGCCAATTATATGCCGATAAGTTTAACGTCAGTGCAACCTGATGGAAACAATGATTCGAGATAAGCAGTTGATATTATTTACTTGGAATTCCAGAAAACTTTCGACACTGTTCCCCATAAGAGACTCATCAGTAAAGTTCACTGTATAGCCAGAAACACCATGAAATGGCTGGGAAACTGGCTCTCACACAGAAAATGTGTTTTAATAAACGGAAAAGAGTCAGACTGGTAAATAGCGGCGTTCCTCAAGGCTCTGTATTAGGGCCAGTACTTTTAATAATATACATTAATGATACTGATGAAGGAATCGGTTGTAAGATAATTAAGTTGGCAGACGATACCAGAATAACAAATAAAGTCAACGTCACGATGGTAGAAACTAGTGTGACCCCAATAAACTAGCAAGCTGGGCAGAAAAATGGCAGATGAAGTTCAATATGGAGAAGCGTAAAGTTCTCCATATCGTGAGCAACAACGTTCACGCGAGATATGTAATGAATAACATGCCACTGTCAAGCACTGAAAAAGAAAAGGTCTTGGTGTTGTAGTGTCGAAAGATCTAAAACTGAGTCAACACTACACATAAACAATAAAGACGGCAAATAAATTAGTAAAGTCCATTGAATTTAAATGAGAAAAAAAGTTATACTTGCCTTTATATATATATATATATATATATATATATATATATATATATATATATATATATATATATATATATATATATATATATATATATATATATATATATATATATATATATATATATATATATGGAAGAGCTAAACCTATCTATCCTAACGAAACGCAGGATATGAGGAGACCTAAATGAAGTGCTTCAAATCTTTAAAGGATATAGCAACCTTGACGTTAATAAATATTTTATCCTAATTGAAATGTTCAAAATCTTTAAAGGATATAGTAACATTGACGTTAATAAATATTTTATCATTGATCATTCTAACCAGACACTATATAATGGATTCAAGATTGCACCCAAACGTTTTAAATCCCTCGAAGCGAAGCATTTTTTAATTGTACATATCTGGAATAAACTTCCTTCAGAAATCATAAACAGTAATTCAACTGAATTCTTTAAAAATAAGATACACGAATACTTAAAAGCTGTTCCCCAATAAGCTCTCCTCGTGTCCACATAATTACACATGAAAAATATAGTCCCTATATTCACTAATGTAACTCTTTTGTTTTACAGACACCGAATTTATTATTAATGTGTTCACTTTGAGATAGGAGTATAGAATTCCCCGTAGGGTGAATAGCAGAAATTCCTTTCATCTTTTCCTATGAATATTCTATGTCAGTTTTTCCATACTGTCTCTTACTTTTCCCAACTATTTCCATGCCAGCGCAATCTGGTGGGAGTGGTGAGTTGGGAAGGCGCCTTATGCTGTGCTGTCCTGTGTCTCTCTCCCTTGTAGCTTGTAAGAAGTAGCGAGGACCTAAAGCTCTGTTGCTGTTTGGCTTTTCTTTCTATTCCTCCTCCTCCTCCTCTTTTTCCTAGTTATTACTACTACAACAACAACAACAACAACAACAACAACAACAACAACAACAACAACAACAACAACAACAACAACAACAACTACTACTACTACTACTACTACAACTACTACTACTACTACTACTACTACTACTACTACTACTACTGTTACTACTACTGCTACTACTACTACTACTACTACTACTACTACTACTACTACTACTACTACTACTACTACTACTACTACTACTACTGTTACCAGTATATATAATAGTAGTAGTTTATAGGGTTCAGATGAAGTGTGTGTGTGTGATAAGATAAGGATGACGTGATCCACTAATATATATTCTCTCTCTCTCTCTCTCTCTCTCTCTCTCTCTCTCTCTCTCTCTCTCTCTCTCTCTCTCTCTCTCTCTCTCTCTCTCTCTCTCTCTCTCTCTCTTTCCCTCCCTTAACCCAACAAAACATTTAACCAAAAATCAACGTCCATTCTTCCTTAATGTGAAAAAAGAAAGCGAAGGTCGCAGAAAACGTAACGATGCCAATTCGTTAGCGAGATGTGAAAGAAACCGAGAAAATATAGAGTGAGTGAAAAGAGCAAAGGTAAAACGGATTTCATTTCTGCCCTGCATCGTGATTGACAACCTGCGCTGTTTGGGAGTCCCGTGATAATTTACGTCGTGGTAAATCGCGCACGGACGGAAAATTGTACACGACGAAATAACGAGAGAGAGAGAGAGAGAGAGAGAGAGAGAGAGAGAGAGAGAGAGAGAGAGAGAGAGAGAGAGAGAGAGAGAGAGAGAGAGAGAGAGAGAGAGAGAGAGTTAAATATTCTTGGAAATACGAATGCTCTACTTATTTGCATTTGCTTGCCTTGCTCGTAAGTTTTCGGGAGGAGAGAGGGAGAGCGGAAGGAGAGGGAGAGGGAGGGATGCATGGGGAGGAAGGAAGGGAAGGAAAGAGGAAAAGTGGAAGGAAGACATTTATAAAGATGATAGACATAAACTCCAGAAACATTTGCCACCACCACCACCACTACTACTACTACTAATACTACTACTACTACAAGTAATACTTTTCCACTCACAGTTGTTAAATGCCTATGTCAGAACCAGCATCAACATATCACAACAATCACAATGTCATTCTCGTTTATTTAATTTCGCGGTAAATCGAGCACCAATCATTGTTATTACACACACACACACACACACACACACACACACACACACACACACACACACACACACACACACACATTTAAACATAATTATGATAGTAGTAGTAGTAGTAGTAGTAGTAGTAGTAGTAGTAGTAGTAGTAGTTATTGTTGTTGTTGTTGTTGTTGTATGACAAAAAGAAATATATTGACCTAGTGTGTGTGTGTGCACGCGTGTAAAGTGGAGGTGAAAGGACTCGAGCGGAAGTGAAAGAGCGAGACTCATTCGTGATTGATGAACGAACCATCAACTCGACAACATGAGCCTGGATTTCTCAACACATAAGCCTCCTCCTCCTCCTCCTCCTAGGATACGAGGGCAATCCAGGTGAGAGGATGTGCTGTAATACTTGCCAGGTGTTTCTCCAGGCGTCGGGGAAAGAATCACAGGCGAACTAAGTAAAGCTGGCGGGACTCGCTCAGACAAACACGACGAGCAGACACTGAAGGGAGCACGCGTGGAGTTCCCTGCCGTTACGTTTAGATTTTACTTAGGTTAGTTTAGGTTATGTAAAGTGTTATGGCATTGGTAATTCTCTCTCTCTCTCTCTCTCTCTCTCTCTCTCTCTCTCTCTCTCTCTCTCTCTCTCTCTCTCTCTCTCTCTCTCTCTCCAGTCAAACTACAATGGTGCAATACCGAAAACAGAAGTGATCTCACAGCCAAAGTAAAGTAACGCAGGATGGTAGCGACAGATCATGACAGAGTACGTTGCAAAATAAAAATAAAGTCATCAAATGCAGTAAAAATAATCTATTGAAATTTGAATTGCAAACACATGGAAATCGAACCGCAAAGAATTTTATAGGCATCTAATAACTACAGGGGTCTTAACATCAACAATAGGTTCTCTGAAAATGGTATAAAATGAATAGCTATGACGATTACCTTCCATCAGTCTTCACGATCCAAAGTGATGAGGGCAGCTTGCCGATCCTCCTGTCTCAGGACCATATTCTGAAACACTTCTGTGCAGCACCTCCACTACTTTCAAAAGGCTCTAATTGAAGGTATACTGATTTTTAAGGGTTGCTTAAAAAGTCTTGGTGAGAGAGCGAAGCGTTTCTGAATACAGGCCTCAGCCACACGCCACTGCACTGCCGAACTTCACAATCCCCGAAAGCGAAATCCTCTCAGTCCTGAAAAGCATGAAAGTAAATAAAACCCTGAGTACAAATAAGATTTCCCCAACGATTCTCAGAGAGTGAAAAAAAAAAAAAAAGTTGCTGCTGTCGCTCGCCGTTTTGTTCACTAAATCAACGCTGACAGGTAAAAGTTCCCCGCGAATGGAAGTTAGCTGGTGTCACGCCAAACTTTAAAGCTGGAATTAAATCACTCCCAACCAATTACAGACCGATTAGTTTAACTTGAGTTGTGTTCATGATAAAGGAAACAATAATTACAAGCAAAGTAATTCTACTAATCAAAGTACTTAGTAGAAAATGGAGTTATCAAAAATTCTCAGCAGGGCTTCAGAAATAAGAGTTCGTGTTTTAGCATTTGCACGACGACACAAAGCAGTCCATGTTATGTCTCTATTTACAGAAGGTGTTTGACACTGCACCTCATAAGCGACTCACTAATAAAGGAAAAGATGACGGCATAAAAAGAAACGTTCTTGACAGGTAGTCTTTTCACTGACTTTTCGGAAAAAAAAACACGACTCGTAATGAAAGGAAGTGTTAGTGGAATAATATTAACAGTGCCGTTGCCTACCGTTCAGTATTAGGGGCAATATTCTTTATGGTATACATTAACGATATCGACGAAGGAATACACTAGAGAATATCTAAATTCGTAGCCGGCACCAAGATAACAGATGAAGTGACACTGAGCGGCATGAACTACAGTGTGATCTCCATACATCAGCTAGCTGGGAGAAAAAAAGAGCAAATTAAATTCAGTTTATATATATATATATATATATATATATATATATATATATATATATATATATATATATATATATATATATATATATATATATATATATATATATATATATATATATATATATATATATATATATATATATATATATATATATATATATATAATTTCAATATAAAAAGGGAAGGTTCTTCATATCCGGAATAGCATTTTTCACTCAAAATATGTCATGAATAATGTTTTGCTATCATGCGCTGATAGGGAAAACAAATCTTGGTACCGTAGTATCAGAAGACTTAAGGTTGAGTCAACATTTTACTTAAACACTAAAGATTTTACATAAGTAAGACTCACAGAAAGAACTTCCGGATTTAAATAAGAAAATGTGATACTTTATATAACTAACTGGAGAGCCCCCATCTTTTAAATTGCCTGCATGTCTGGTCACTGAATTATGAAAAAGGGCGTTAAGAACTAGACAAATGCAGGACAGAATGACTACAATGATACCAAGATTGCGTAATAAATCTTTCGATGAACGTCTGGATGAATTATATTGATATAGTTTAACGAACCGTAGATTAAGAGGGGACTTAATTCAAATATTAAAAACGTTAAGGGATATAGTAAGCTAGGCGTAAATTTATATTTGATATTTCGAGTTCTAAGCTCACGAGAAACAACGGTTACAAGATCATACCAAAGCATACCAAATACCTTGAAACAAATAACTTTTTCTTTAACTGTGGCGTTGGAACAAGCTTCCTTTTAAAATAGTGAACAGTAATTCAGTTGATTGCTTTTTAAAAATGAAATAGATTCATAATTGAAAGTGAATCCCCAACAAAATTTCGTTTTCTCCGAATTAATATATATAGCATTACTGTTCCTCTATGCATCTGTATGACTAACCCTTATTTTACAGAACGGGAAATGTTCTGCCAGTGTTGCATTAATGTACTCATTTTCATACAGCCAGACGTATGGAGTTAACAATAAAATTATTAACAGAACTTCCTTATAACCTTTCCTTTGAGAATCTTAGTTCAGTTTTCCTACACTACATGGTACTTTTCCAACTATTTTTAAGCCAGTGCAAACTGGAGGGAGTGGTGGGTGGAGAGAAGCCTTCTGCTGTACTCTCCTGTCTTTTTATCCTATAGCATAGGTAGATACAAATATTTCCCAAGCAGCCTCACAAGGACCTCAAAATCTGTTGCTGTTTGAGTACGTTTCAGACAGGGACTGCCACGTGTAGGCCTGGCGGCCTTTTGCAATTTTCCTTATTTTTTTATGTTCTTATGTTTTTATCTCTTACAATCCGTTATAATGCTCATCCTCCAGCACATCCTCCTCCTCCTCCTCCGCCTCCGACAACGATGACGACGAGAGGTAACAATATCCTAGATATTGTTTTAACAACTGATGAAGAGTAAATAGAAGACGTGAAAATTGGACCAGAACTTAGTTCCAGCGATCATCGTAGCTTCCTTTTCACCATAAATTTTGACAAAGCTAAAGTAAGCGAAAGTGAGGAAAAAGTACCAGACTATCGGCGTGCTAACTATGAGAGACTTCGCATGCAGCTTGCATCCATAGACTGGAATGAACTGCTGGGGACACCAGACATTAACAATGCATGGGAAGTGTTTGCTAAAAAGTTAAATGAAACTGCGATTTTGTGTGTACTGCAATGGAACAGACGGAAGGTAAAAAAACACCAAACCGAAATGGTGGAATAATGAAATCAGATGCTGCCTTCTGGCTAAGAAAAATGCGTACCACAAATACATATTAACACAAAAATAATAATGATAAAATAGAACACGACAGATTGCGTAGAAAAACTAAAAAAGCTGATCAAATGCAGCAAAAAATCTGTTGAAGCTCAGATCGCGAACTCGTGTAAAACGAACCCAAAAGAATTTTACAGCTATGTAAAAAAAATAATATAAATGATAAATAAATAAATTAAAAAAACATCAACGATTGGTCCACTAATAACAGAAAATGCAAAAAAAAAAAAAAAAAAAAAAAAATTGAAAGCGAAACAGACATGGCGAACACCCTGAACGAGTACTTTTCAACAGTCTTCACGACTGAGGATGTTCAGGGCAGTCTGCCGACCCCCACGACTCAGTCACGAGGCACCACGCTGCCGGATTTCACCATCACAGAAAATGAAATCCTCTCAGTCACGAAGAGCATGAACGTAAACAAAACACCCGGGCCAGACAAGATATCACCTAGGCTTCTTAAAGAAGCAAGAAATGAGCTCAGGAAACTGCTTACGATTTAATTCAATAAAACTTTACTAGCAAATGTCACGCCAATCTTTGAAATAGGAAATAAATCTCTCCCAGCCAATTACAGACCAATCAGTCTCACTTCAGTAGTGTGCAAGCTGATGGAAACAATAATCAGAGATAAAATTGTTAAATATTTAGAAGAAAATGAAATCATAAAGGATTCGCAGCACGGTTTCAGAACCAAGCGTTCCTGCTTAACGAACTTACTAGACTTCTTTTATTTAACTCGTATGACGAGACAAAAAGCTGTTGATATTATCTACCTTGATTTCCAGAAAGCTTTCGACACTGTTCCCCATAACAGACTCATCAGTAAAGTAAAAGCTCACGGCATTGCCGGAAACACACCTGAAATGGCTGAGAGACTCGGCTCTCTGACAGAAAACAGCGTGTTGTGATAAATGGAAAAAGTCAGATTGGCATAAGGTAAATAGCAGCGTTCTTCAAGGCTCTGTATTAGGGCCAGTACTTTTATAATATACATTAATGATATTGATGAAGGGATTAGTTGCAAAATACAGTAAAATCCCTCTTATCCAGCATCAATGGGACCACCGACATGCCGGATACTTAAATATTCCCGGATACTTGAATAGTAATGGAATTATGTCCACAATCACCACCCTACACTCACGCATCTTACCATAACAAAGATCAGCTGATCTTAATCAGCAGCTGATCTGATCAGCTGCTTAAGTGTAAGCACAACACGCTTCCTCTTTTCTACAACTTTAGGCATGATGAAGGCGTCAGGCGATAAACAGTGCACACGCGGGACTGAGTCACTGAGTAAACACAGTGCATTGGGCCGCGGATGGCGCGAAGCAGTGCGCTCTGGTGGCGAGGGGACAAAGTATGCCTCGCGCGGGAATTTTAATCGATTTTATGAGTACACATTGATTTTTTATTGATTTTAAGGCTCGGGGAAAAATGTGCCGGATACTTGAAGCTGCCGGATACTCGAATGCTGGATGAGAGGGATTTTACTGTAAGTAAATTTGTAGACGACACCAAAATAACAAGTAGAGTAACGTCAGTGTCACAATGGCAGGAACTGCAGTGTGACCTCAATAAACTAACAAGCTGGGCAGAAAAATGGCAGATGAGATTCAATATAAAAAAGTGCAAATTTCTACATATCGAAAGCAAACAATGTTCAGGCGAGATATGTAATGAATAACATGCCACTTTCAAGCGCTGATAAAGAAAAAGATCTTGGTGTCGTTGTGTCAAACGACCTAAAGCCGAGTCAACACTACACAGAAATAGTAAAGACGGCAAATAAATTACTAAGGTTCATTGGAAGAACCTTTGAATTTAAATCAGAAAAGGTTATACTTGCCTTATATAACTCACTGGTGCGCCCTCATCTAGAATAATGTGTGCAGTTCTGATCACCATATTACAAAAAAAGACATTGAAAAATTAGAAAAGATACAATGCAGAGTCACAAAGATGATTCCAAGACTGCGTAATAAGTCGCATGAGGAACGACTGGAAGAACTAAACCTATTTAGTTTAACAAAGCGCAGGATAAGAAGGAGACCAAATTGAAGTGTTCAAAATTTTTAAAGGATATAGTAACATTGAAGCAAATAGATATTTTACCATTGATCATTCTAACCTAACAAGAAATAATGGATTCAAGATTATAACCAAACGTTTTAAATCCCACAAGGCCAAACATTTCTTTTTTAATCGTACAGTAAATATATGGAATAAACTTCCTGCAGAAATCGTAAACAGCAATTCTATTGAATCACTCAAAAATAAAATAGACAAATCTTTAAAAACAAATCCCAAATAAGCTCTCTTCTTGTCCACTTCTTGTCACTAATAAACTCTTATTTTACACACACCAGTTTTATTATAAATTGTATTAACCATACATAGGCGTATGTACAGTTCACAGTAGGGTGATTAGTAGAACTTCCTTTCATCCTTTCCTATGAAAATTCCATGTCAGTTTTTCCATACTGCATGGTACTTTTTCCCAACTATTTCCATGCCTGCGCAAGCAGGAGGGAGTGGTAGGTGGGGAGGAGCTTTCTGCTATGCTGTCCTGTCTCTCTTCCCTGTGGCTAGTTAGAAGTAGTTACCAAACAGCCCTTCAAGAAGCAAAAGATCCGTTGCTGTTTGGCTTTCCTTTTGTATTCCTTTGTATTCCTCCTCCTCCTGTTTCTGTTTTGTCCATCACGTGTCAGTCACCATAATCTGCTATCTAATGTTATGATGAGGCATCCTCTCTGTGTCTTCATTAACACGGTCCTAATTCTTCGTAATCTAAACACAAGACAAACAAAGCCAGCAAGAAATCTATACTGTATGACGGGGATAGTCTCTCTCTCTCTCTCTCTCTCTCTCTCTCTCTCTCTCTCTCTCTCTCTCTCTCTCTCTCTCTCTCTCTCTCTCTCTCTCTCTCTCTCTCTCTCTCTCTCTCTCTCTCTCTCTCTCTCTCTCTCTCTCTCTCTCTCTCTCTCTCTCTCTCTCTCTCTCTCTCTCTCTCTCTCTCTCTCTCCGTGTATGTGTGTGTGTGTGTGTCCGTGCCCACTATGGCTTTGTTCCTTGGGATCAGTTAATGCACCACCGGGAACACTTTAGTGTCAGTGAGATAGTATATACAATCTTATCGAAGTTTAACTATGTCCTCCATTAATTTATTTACTGTCTTTTATTGTTTTACATATATTGTAGTGTAATTCAAAATCTCTTTTAGAGATTTTGGTGAAATTTTTACTGTTGCCTTGGACGTATCAAAAGCATTTGATAGAGTCTGGCACAAAGCTTTGATTTCCAAACTATCCTCCTACGGCTTCTATCCTTCACTCTGTAACTTCATCTCAAGTTTCCTTTCTGACCATTTTATTGCTGCTGTGGTAGACGGTCACTGTTCTTCTCCTAAATCTATTAACAGTGGTGTTCCTCAGGATTCTGTCCTGTCACCCACTCTCTTCTTAATATTCATTAATGATCTTCTAAACCAAACTTCTTTTCCTATCCACTCCTACGCTGATGATACCACCCTGAACTTTTCCACGCCTTTTCATAGACATCCAACCCTTCAATAAGTAAACATTTCACGCAGGGAAGCCACAGAACGCTTGACTTCTGGTCTTTCTAAAATTTCTGATTGGGGTAGAGCAAACTTGGTATTGTTCAATGCCTCAAAAACTCAATTCCTCCATCTATCAACTCGACACAACCTTTCAGACAATTATCCCTTCTTCAATGACACTCAACTGTCCCCCTCTTCTACACTGAACATCCTCGGTCCGTCCTTTACTTATAATCTGAACTGGAAACTTCACGTCTCATCTCTAGCTAAAACAGCTTCTATGAAGTTAGGTGTTCTGAGACGTCTCCGCCAGTTTTTCTCACCGCCCCCCCCAGCTGCTGACTCTGTACAAGGGCCTTATCCGTCCATGTATGGAGTATGCTTCACATGTCTGAGGGGATTCCACTCATACTGCTC
Source organism: Scylla paramamosain (assembly GCF_035594125.1). Classification (NCBI taxonomy): domain Eukaryota; kingdom Metazoa; phylum Arthropoda; class Malacostraca; order Decapoda; family Portunidae; genus Scylla; species Scylla paramamosain. Next base: position 6,709,690 of record NC_087189.1, read on the forward strand.
TTCTAGACAGGGTGGAATCAAAAGCTTTTCGTCTCATCAATTCCTCTCCTCTAACTGACTGTCTTCAGCCTCTCTCTCATCGCCGCAATGTTGCATCTCTAGCTGTCTTCTACTGCTATTTTAATGCTAACTGCTCTTCTGATCTTGCTAACTGCATGCCTCCCCTCCTCCCGCGGCCTCGCTGCACAAGACTTTCTTCTTTCTCTCACCCCTATTCTGTCCACCTCTCTAACGCAAGAGTTAACCAGTATTCTCAATAATTTATCCCTTTCCCTGGTAAACTCTGGAACTCCCTGCCTACTTCTGGATTT
>NC_087189.1:6725000-6735000 GCF_035594125.1 Scylla paramamosain
ACATTTTTATACGACAATCACCACTACCACCACCACCAAATGTTACACTACCTACAGTCTGCACCACCCTGTACACGCCCAACACGTCATGAAAAGTCGCACTGCACCCTGTACATAAACTGACCCAGTATTATCATGTGCAGCTACTTGACATTCGTGGATCATCGCGGGTGGGAGTACTGAGTTTCGTGCACGTCTCACAATGCGATTTACATGAATATGTCGTGAGCAAAACAGCCTATATACTCGTATGTTAGTAGCTCAAATAATATGAACGCGGAAATACTCTAGATGGATGGGAGGGGTTAGATTAGGTTAGATAAATAGTTTGGGGGGGGTCGAGGGGGCGGAGTCCTCCCTTTAGCGTTAGGAAGTAAGGTCAGATAGAAAGCTCGTAGAAATAGCGTGATGTAGATGTTATCACGGTGCGCGTGTGAAAGAATCCTTTTCCGCGCTAGAGAACTAAAGTGGCGTGGGTGCCCTTCGTCTCTCCAAAATACAGTTGTACTTAACGCCTCTGTAATGTTTCCCTCATGCCTCTGTTTGTACACTTCCATATTCATATTACAGATAAAAGCAATATGGTAAGTCCCTTGCCTATACTGTTGTGTAATAAATCCCATTTTAGGATTTGTGCAGGGCTCTTACAATTTTATTCGACCCTCTAACCTTATGAGGCTTATATAACACCCTGTAACGCCTTTAGGAGACTTATGTAACACCCCGCAATATTTTGATACCGTATGTCGCACATAGATTCTTGAACCACCCCGTAGCGTTCAGTAAAATTTGTATAACACTATTTAATGTTTTGATACTACTACTGTAATAGGAAAACCACCCTGTAGCCTCGTGTGGGGTCCATGTAACACCTTGTCATGTCTTTTGTATGCCGTGTTGCATAGTCAGCGGCGGGAGTCATGTTCCTTGCTGAGTCCTGTCATGCAACACAACATCGGGAGTAGCAAGCAACTCTAGTCGAGGAGACCCTTAGCGCCTGCCACCACCGTGAATTCCTCGCGTAGACCTGATGCCGGTGTTGCTCCGTGTGTGGGTATCATTGAGGGAACTCACGTGACAACGAAATACTCACGGAACATTACAAAGACACCGTGCAATATATTCATAACTTCGTGGACCATAACAACCTCAACACTGCAGTAGCACGAGGCAGATCAGTTTTGTAACATTCCTAGTATTTACCTCGCCAAGTCAGACTCCAGCACCCCAGCCACTTTGTAACACTCCAGTCACGACCCAGTAGCAGCTAGGCAATGCGAGGGATGGTGTGGACGCTTACCTTTCCTGAGGCTATATAGCATTTAGGGCGATCTTTTTTTTCTTTCCGTTATTATTTAGAATAATGTCTACGTAGGTGGGTATTCTAAGGTTAATGATTGACCACACACACACACACACACACACACACACACACACACACACACAACAGTGCTATTACTCATCTTAATGTTTCCATGACCAAAAGCGAAACAATTAACAAACAAATAAAGAAAATAGAATTATCTTTTAATATTTTACTGAGGTTAAAATTTCAAGTAAAAGAATAACTGTAATGGAGTCTCGGCACATCCTTTCTGTATAATCGCCCAGTCTGAGACACGAGGTGGGGTGACGTGGGAGGCGAGCAGAAATAAACTAAAGAAACGAATAATGGGAAAGAGTTGGAAAGAAATTAAAGTTACGAGTGTACATGAGGTTTCAGGTAAATGGGAAAAATTATATATATATATATATATATATATATATATATATATATATATATATATATATATATATATATATATATATATATATATATATATATATATATATATATATATATATATATATATATATATATATATATATATATATATATATATATATATATATATATTATTTATTTATTTGTCTTTATTTATTTTTTGCAAGAAGACTGAAGAAGATATGATCTAGTTTTATTAAAAAAACAAAAAACAAACAAAAAAAATGGCGTCGGAATTCCAGTGTATGTGACGTGAAATGCAGATGTCGGTGAGGCGACGAGGACGTGACATATTTCACACCAAGCAGGTCTGAATAGAGAGTAGAATATTTGATTATATGAAACAAATTATTCGTAACAGCACACACACACACACACACACACACACACACACACACACACACACACACACTGAATAGACTAGTTGTTATCCTGGGCTCGAGTCCTAGAAGTGACGAGGCAGATGGGCGAGCCTTTTAATGTGCATGGCCTGTTCACCGACAGCAAGGTGCGGGATGCAAGCTGAGGCTTGTGGGCCAACTTGTGGCATCATTGCCCCGGTGTGTGGCGCGTGAGTGGTCTCAGGCCTGCCCAAAGATCGGTCAGCTCTGTGAGCTCTGAACTCTTCGTAGGAGAGCGGTTGACGAGACGACCTTGAATGAATAATACACACACACACACACACACACACACACACGACTTCATACATATCTGTCATGTCAATGGACTCCATTTCATGTAAGATAAGTTATTCAATGTATATACATTTGTGTTCATGTATATATGTATGTATGTATGTTTGAATGTATGTATGTATGAAGTAGGTAGGTAGGTATGTACTGCAATTGTATGTATGCATGTATGTATATGTATATATCCAAATGAATATATGTATACATACACCGACACTCATAGCCGGCTTGGGGAACCGGCTCATGTATGTATGTATGTGTGTATGTATGTTTATGATATATTATTAGGACTGTATCTATAGACATAATGTTGTGTGTGTGTGTGTGTGTGTGTGTGTGTGTGTGTGTGTGTGTGTGTGTGTGTGTGTGTGTGTGTGTAATATACTTAGTAGTGACAGGAGCGCACATGAGGAGCATGTGTATCCTAACCTAACCTTTGTAACACACACATTATTTTAAGAACGAGTGAAGCAAACAACTATACCCTGACCTGTACTGGACTGTATCACCTAACGTTTAGCGAAAAACCTCTTTAGATATACGTATGCGTAGAAATATACAGAAATAGCGCATTTTCTACTCGTCGGTAACTAGTGTATACATGTATCTCAATGTGTATTGACTCACCTGTTACGTTATCCACCTCGGTGTTTACCCTAGAGCAGCGGGAAACAAGTGCCAATCAGTATCACAAACACACACTGAGGACCAGGAACCGCACTGCAAACGTTTCGTCGTCCTACCTCCACTATTTTATCAGCCTGTAGTGAGAGTGATCGGGGTATTCAAGGGTGTTTTCGTGATTCTAGTAATATTTTAACAAGGACTCTGCGCTACCATCAGAAAAACACTCATGAAAACCCGACTAATCATCTCTGTGATCTTTGATTTTTTTTTTTTCTTTTTGTGCGTGAGATGCCAGAATGTTTTCAACTATGGCCCAGATTATTAAACAAACGCCTCTCCTTCCCATGACAAACTTACAAGAAAGAGTTACAGTGGGAAAGTGTATTAAATGGTATTGTTTTATGTAGACGTGAAGATCCTTCACGAAATGGTTAGTTTAATAATCTGGGGGTCACTTATACACTGTCTCATTGATAGTATACTTGATATGATATACACCCTTCATACTATAGATGACAGGATCCTCGCCTTACCTTACGAATACTTAACACAGGACCTGGCCACGCCTTCCCGGTCCTTGTAAATATGTATGTATGATTATGTGTGTACTCTTAAAACATGTATACCTCGTGCTGTGTAAGTATGTACGTGGATGTTTATCTATGTATAATATATATATATATATATATATATATATATATATATATATATATATATATATATATATATATATATATATATATATATATATATATATATATATATATATATATATATATATGACATGTATTTATGTATTCATTTATTTATTTTCATCGTTGGAGTCAGAGAGAAATAATGAAAGTGTACGAAATGGAGTGTTTTATTCACTACCGGTATTTTTGGTCTGTTTTTTTTTTTTTTTTTACGACTTGAGGGTGCATTAATTGTTGTTGTTGTTATTGTTGGTGTTATTCTTGTTGTTGTTGTTGTTGTTGTTGTTGTTGTTGTTGTTGCTCATGATGTTGCTCGTTCGCCTTATAACGGCGAGCGGGGAACGATTAAGGCTCGGCGGGAATGCCGGTAATATATTTTAGCGCCTTGTCGTTATCCAGGTAAGTCCAATTAGCGGGAATAATGAACGACACGTACAGGTGATTCAGCCCCAGGTGGTCGATATGCAGCCGAAGATTTATACAGAAAAATGGCAAATGTGTGAAATTAAATTACAATAATTGTTGAGAGTCTGATTGGTTAACTGACTGACTAACTGACTGACAGACTGCCCCACTGAGCGACTTGACTGTTTTATTGATTATCTGGCTGGATAACTGGCTGACCTGTTGTTTGATTCATTGATTGGGTGGCTGGCTGACTTACTTACTGTGTGAGCGAATGATTGTTTGGTTGGCTGACAGTCTGATTGAATGAGTGACTGACTGCTCTTATTGACTACTTTACTAATTTACTACTTTTAGCTGACCGTTGTGGTTGGCTACGTGAATGGCTAACTGACTGATATGGCTTGTTTTCTTAAATGTATGGCTGACTGGTTGACAGACTGAATGTATGACTAATTGACTGAATGGTTTATTGAACAAATGGCTGACTTGCTAGCTGTCTAACTAACTGGTTGACTGGCTAACTGGTTGGTTGACTGGGCTGATTGGCTAGCAGGATAGCTAGCTAATTGTTTGGCTGACTGTCTGTCTGTCTGTTTGTCTGTCTGTCTGGTTGGCTGACTGGCCTGGCTGGCTGCCTTTCTGGCTTGATGACTGAGTAGCTAAATGAATTAATTTCTAGCCGCTGGTTGACAAGTCTCTCTCTCTCTCTCTCTCTCTCGTCTCTCTCTCTCTCTCTCTCTCTCTGAAGACAGGACAACCGAACAAGTCAATGGTGTCGTTATCACCAGCCTCCCAATCACAGTCTGATAACACTTTCTCGTCGCCTTGCCCTCATGACTCGGTGAATCAGGAACACGTCTGCTCTACTCCTCCTCCTTCTCCTTCTCCTTGGAATTACCTTTATATTCACTTGGAGATGATGGAGTCCTGCAGAGATGTGCTCCTTGTCTTTACTACTACTATTATCACCACTACTACTAGTACTACTACTATTACCGCCATCACCAGTAGTACTGTTACAACAACAACAACAACAACAACAACAACAACAACAACAACAACAACAACAACAATTACTACTACTACTACTACTACTACTACTACTACTACTACTACTACTACTAGTCTACTACAACAGTACTACTAGTGGTGACGATGATGATTATGATTGTGGTTGTGGTGTTGATAACAAAACAATGATAATATTAATAATGATAATGATGATAAAAAAAATAATAATGATAATAATAACAATAATAATGATAATAATAATTAAAAATAATAATAGTAATAATAATAATAATAATAATAATAATAATAATGATAATAATATTTTTATTTTTTAAATTATTATTATCATCGCAACTATTATCATTATTATTATTATCATTATTATTATTGTTATTATTATTATTATTATTATTATTATCAATATTACTAATAGTAGTAGTAGTAGTACCTAGTAGTAGTAGTAGTAAGTAATAGTAGTAGTAGTAGTAGTGGAAGCAGCATTAGTGTTTTAATATTATCATTATCGTCATCATTATTTTATATTATTTTTCGGTTAAAACTTGTATTTCATAATGGTGATGAAATATAATGCAAAGAAAAAAGCTGGTGCCGAGAGAGAGAGAGAGAGAGAGAGAGAGAGAGAGAGAGAATGAAACTGTAACATATATTGAGCACACACACACACACACACACACACATTCTCTCTCTCTCTATCTCTCTCTCGGCAGCATTAATCATCGAAGTGTTTCAACAAGCTCCACTCACCTATTCGAATCTCCAAACGAAGCCTTGCAGCGGCTCTTGAAAAAAATTTAAAAAGTGACTGAGCATTGTTATAATGTTTTTTCCATTCTGAATTGGACTCTGTAACAACAATTCTTTCGGCAGAACAAGATAAAAGGCGTTTTAAAAAGAAAAGATTGATTTTGCGTGTGTATTCATTATTGGTTCGTTTGATGATGGTTGTAGGCAAGGAGGGGTGTATGGATGGGGAGGGCTCGGTGTGTGGGTGGGTGGGTTGGTGGAAGGGAAAATGGAGAGGTGGAGGGGTGGGAGGAATGAGAAAGATGGGGGGTTTGTAGGAACAGCGCATTGCGTAAAGAATGGCGGAGGAGTGTTGGTTACCTCCACTATTGCTGTGTTTTCTTCCTTCAATCTCTTCCATTTTCCTCCTTTTCTCCTCCTCCTTAACCTCATCTTCATCCGTCTCGTCCTGTAATTCTTAATCTTTCCCGTTCACCTTATCCCTTCGTTTCTTTCGCTTTAGTGTTACCATATATTTGGTCTAGTCCATTTTTCCTCGCCATCCTGTCCTCCATTTGTCGGATATCTACGCGTCGTCCTCGTCATTTGCGGAATGTGGGAAGCGGCACAGCGGGAAGAGGTGAGTTACTGATCACTCTGTTATGGTGTGTGTCTGTGTGTGTGTGTGTGTAACCAAAGGAGAGAGGAAAAGGTCGGCGAGAACACAATGGAATTCGCTTACATTCATTTCCCTCTCTCATTTCCATCCTCCCTCTCGCTTGCTTTTCCTGCCTTCCCCTCCTCCGTTCATTCATCCTCCTCTCTCTTTCTCTCCCTCCCCCCCTGCCCTCTCTCCTATACGTACAGTATCTTTCTCTTTTGCTGTAAGTAAATCAAGACGTTGTTTGCTCTCATATTAGCATTGCACTCAGCTAGACTTACTAATGAGTGAGGCCAGGTGAAGTTAACATTAGAAAGGTGATTACCTGAGAATGGGTTCCTTTTTAATTTTTTTTTTTTTTTTTGTCGTGCGTATGGTACAATTATTGTTCCTTGTAATTATTTATTTGTAATCTCTCTCTCTCTCTCTCTCTCTCTCATCTCTCTCTCTCTCTCTCTCTCTCTCTCTCTCTCTCTCTCTCTCTCTCTCATCTCTCTCCAGGCAAAAACTCTTTGGCGAAGGGTAACCATTTCCTTGAACGAATCACTAAGTACTCCCACAATATTTAACAATGAGTGATAATGAATTTTCAGAATTAATCTTAATTTTCTCTCTCTCAACCCTGCGCCGGCTCTACCGGTAGTGCGTGTGTTAGTATGTTGGTTTCCGGTATGAAATGATGCATGCTCCCTTGTATCTCTCTCGTTCAGCCAATAAGAGCTGTCTTTTCAATGACGTATTACAACGTCATTAAACGTCATTTACATCCGGCCAATACGTCAATCATTTTTCAGCCATCACTACCTACGTGGCGGCCACAGTAGTTAGCTGGTTATCTACAAGGGTACTCAGTGTTACAATGGCAGCTAAGTGTAGTGAACGGTGTTTTGCCGAAATCAATCGAGTGCTGTATTTTAAAATCGGTGGCGCCAGTACTCTTTGAGGATGAGGAAGAGGTCGACCAAGCACACCCTAGACCTTCCACTTCATATTAAGGTATACGGGTAGGTTAGAGGGTCCAGCCCCTCCCCCCCCCGTTACGTTAGGTTATTGTCCTTATTGGGGGTCCAGGAAGTGGGTGTGGTAAAGCCACCCGTTTATTTAGTTAAGGTTAGTGTCCTAATAAGGGTGGGGGGCTCCATGGTGGGGGGTTGAGGATGTAGGTTGTGTGTATGACTGGTCAGACTTACAGGTTGACGGAAACACACAAGTCCTTAAAGTAGGCTATATTCTAGTGGAAAGAATACACACGAGGTGCCTTCACAGGGCAAGACGACAGGCTTAACTGATTCGAGTTACTAGGCACCGCCTGCTGCTTGGACTAAACTAGTCCACAGGGGGCAAAGCCCGCCGGTGTTGTTAAGTAATGATAGATTAATATCCTTTAAGAGGGATTCAGGGTGAGCGAAGGCCCCCTGTCAGGTTAAGTTAGGTAGAGTTAAGTTAGGCTAGAAATTTTCTCCGTTTTCAAAATAAACTTTCATAAATGTCCAAATTTAGGCTTGTTTGGCTTTCCCAACCCTGACCACCCCGCTTTTACAGCAGGTCCCCCAAGGATGCTGGGAATGGAGGAGAAAAAGAAGATAGGATATAATGTGTTATTGCAATTTTACCATTTTCTTTAATGTTTTGTGATAAAAATTCCGGAGTTAAAATCTTAATTAATATTTCACAGAAAGAGGCCTTTCTATAAAGTGTATTAGTTATTGTAAAGATGCAGTAGTCATGTTACATAAGTGATGCGTATGATGTAAAATGTACACTACTTGCTGCAACCTACGTTAAAAGGGTTTTATTTGTATCATTTTGTACAAGATAGATGTAATAGCAAAGGTGAATTTAGTATAAAGAATTTTGATAATGTAGCGATTATAATCCTTCATATTACGTATTTAATATTAAACTTTCAGCCTCACGCATTTATTGGAACTGAAGCATGAACACAGTTTAAAAGTTTTGATCTGTTGTTGAAATTAACCCGACAATGCAATACCAGGCCTACATCATTGAGACTAAACTTTATTGTGCACTATTTTCTTTTTTTTATTTAATAGTAGACACTGACTCGATGGTGCTTCATGAATCTAAACAGTACACTGAGCGTCACGAGGTCAGGTACGATGATTTGGTCAACTCAGGACACCTGAGCGTCGGAGCGTTGTCAGTGCCCTACCCACTCACTTCTTGGCTAAACTTATTCCTGTCCTTTGAAACGTGCTGCAGATTGACTTCGTATTCACACCAGATCATTTGTTCTTCTCTGAGGTTTTAGGTTGTCCGGACACACACGAGGCGGCGTCTGACAAGCATACTGTACAAGGGGAGTGGTAGGAATGTGAAGTCGATTTGCTGCGCGCTTCCAAGCAAGACAAGAATGTGGAAACCAATCCACGGTGAGAACGTTGCCTGGTGACAGTGTTGCCATGTCTGTGTGTCCTCGAGTGGCTGAATTAATGCGCCTCAATGACACTGATTCAAGAAGACTATTTTGTGTCATCCTCCTCCTCCTCCTCCTCCTCCTCCTCCTCCTCCTCCTCCTCCTCCTCCTCCTCCTCCTCCTCCTCCTCCTCCTCCTCCTCCTCCTTTTTCCTCCTCCTCTCCATCCCGATCCATCCCTCACCCTTATGTGATGAATGTGATTGGTTAACTGATAGATACGAGAGCGTCTGACCTGTGATTGGTGGCTCCAGGGATCTGATTGGTGGATAGCGGGCAACAGGCAGCTGGAAGAGCCATATCCGTCAAGTTAATTTGTACAACCTCGAATACTAGAAGTTTCCATCGATATTTTTTTTCACAAACTTAATCTCTCTCTCTCTCTCTCTTCTCCTCTCTCTCTCTCTCTCTCTCTCTCTCTCTCTCTCTCTCTCTCTCTCTCTCTCTCTTAACCTTCACTATTTCTGTACGTTTGTTTTCACTCTCTTCTTCCTTCCTTCGCCCCGTAATACGCCCTCTTGTATCCTTGCCCCTCGCCAGCACCTCCACAACTTCACCTCTCCTTTGGCATCAGTCAGGCTCCATATCCCTTTGCCATCCCCGCACCCTCGCCTCTCTCCTCCCTTTCATAACTTGTTACACTCCTCTTCGTCGTGAACCCTACCCTTTCTGCTTCTGTTCCCCTCACCGCTACCATCACTATCCTTGGTTCTCTCTCTCTCTCTCTCTCTCTCTCTCTCTCTCTCTCTCTCTCATCTCTCTCTCTCTCTCTCTCTCTGACTCATCAATCTTATCTCCCTTCCCCCCTCCCTCTCCCTCGTTCTTTCTCATATTTTTTCCCTCTTCCCCCCTTGTTACTTTTCCTCTCCCTCATTTTTCTCTCCCATCTTGATTATTTGTCCCATATTTTTGCCTTACTTTCCTTCTTGTAGCTAATTACCTTTCATTCCTGCGGTTACTG
>NC_087189.1:6740000-6745000 GCF_035594125.1 Scylla paramamosain
ATGTGCAACCACTTTACCTTTATAAAAAAAATAAAAAACAATAATAATGATAATAATAATAATAATAATAATAATAATAATAATAACAATAATAATAATAATAATAATAATAATAATAATAATAGGGAACCTTCATTACTAATTCCCCTCCTTGTGTTGATATTTAATTTTCTCTCACTCCTGAAATATATGCGCTTTCTTATGGTCTATTCTTAGTATATAATCCAATTTTTCCATCTTCTCTCCTGGATTCCTTTCAAAATCTCTTATTTTCCTGATGACCTCTTCTTAAATCTGATGACACCACGACCTTGCGAGTTCTGTCGTCGGTGCATATTTTGAATTTTTTTTTCCCACCACTTCACTTCACAACTTTTCAGGTTTCATTAGTATGAGCCTTGGTATTTTCTTCTTTGCTCTCACTTTTTCCCAATCTAGCTACTACTTCTCAACTCGTAGCTAAGTTGTAACTCCTTTGACTTACTCATAAAACAACCCATCTGATGCATATTTTTTGTCTGTGTCTTCAATCTTCATAACTTTATGTAATATTTTATTATTCTTCGGTTACACAAATTTTATGTAAATACTACCAAGTCCCTTTCTTGCCGGGTGTCTTGCCTTCTTCCTTCATTTAATTACTTTTCTCCCTCTCCATTACTGTTCTTTTCTGCACACCTTGATCCTCTTCATGTATCCTTAAGCCACTATCTTCGCTTCCCTCACCAGCCCACAATTTCCCTTTTCCGCCTCAAATTCACCATCGTCACACACTCCTCCCTCCCTCAGACCCGCAACCCGCCACCCACTCAGACCTGATGAGAAGGGAGGGACGCTGCGCGGGGTCACACATCGGCTAGCTATTGGCACTCTTGATATCGGGTCTTCAGTGTTGGAGTGTGTCAGAGAGAGAGAGAGAGAGAGAGAGAGAGAGAGAGAGAGAGAGAGAGAGAGAGAGAGAGAGAGAGAGAGAGAGAGAGAGAGAGAGAGAGAGAGAGAGAGAGAGAGAGAGAGAGAGAGAGAGAGAGAGAGAGAGAGAGAGAGAGAGAGAGAGAGAGAGAGAGAGAGAGAGAGAGAGAGAGAGAGAGAGAGAGAGAGAGAGAGAGAGAGAGAGAGAGAGAGAGAGAGAGAGAGAGAGAGAGAGAGAGAGAGAGAGAGAGAGAGAGAGAGAGAGAGAGAGAGAGAGAGAGAGAGAGAGAGAGAGAGAGAGAGAGAGAGAGAGAGAGAGAGAGAGAGAGAGAGAGAGAGAGAGAGAGAGAGAGAGAGAGAGAGAGAGAGAGAGAGAGAGAGAGAATAAGTAAATAAATAAATGATAATAATAATAATAGCTTGCGGAGTGAAGACTTGAGCGTTGGTGGTGGTGAAGGAATAAAGAGAGTAGGAGGAGGAGGAGGAAGAGGAAGAGGAGGTGGTGGTGATTGTGGTGGTGGTGGTGGAGTATTTGAGATTCAGTTCCTGGTTATAACTTTCTAATTGCAGTTTGGGGGAAGTTACCTAATTTTGTTAATTCATTTATTTTAAATATGCGTGTTTGTGTGTACGTGAAATCGTTACATGTGGAGTATGACTAGTGGTGGTTGTAGTGGTGTGGTGTGTGGCAAGGAACAGTCGTGATTGCGGTGTTGTGGTGTGTGGCAAGGAACAGTCGTGATTGCGGTGGGGTGGTGTTTGGCAGGGAACAGTCGTGATTGTGGTGGGCGTGACAGAAGTGGTATAAGTATCAGTAACAATGGTGAATAGGGAAGCTGCAATAACACGTGCACCACCACATAAAACACGTCACTAGGTAAAAGTTATAAACAAGGTTATATACAAGTAATAGACAGGTGCGTCAAGTTTACCTGGTTGGCGCCTAATTAACCTTTCAGTAATTTCTTAACTCCATCTAACGTGAAGACAAAGCGGAAATAAGTGAGGTGATGCCGAGAATGAGAACGATCTTGAAAATGGCACACCGCGGTCGTCAGGAGTGTGATGGTGCTTGGGAGAGGATAAAGAAAAACTTGTTGTGGTTTGAAAAGAAATGGAAGGAAGGAAGGAAGGAAGGGCGGTGGTTTGAAATGAAAAGGAAGGAGAGAAGTTCTAACCGATAGTGCTGGAGAGCTGAGTTCTGATGCTGACGATGATTAAGGTACTTCGTAATAATAGTGACAGTACAGTGTGATAGGTATTAATGTTGTCTATTAGATTAATGAGGAAGTGAATGATGAGTTGTAATAATCTTGACGCTGAAAACAGAATAATCACACATTACCTTCCCTGGGGATCCATTTGTTCTTATCAACGGTGAGGGAGGACGAGGAGGAGGAGGAATTGCTGGCTTAGAGGCTGAGTAGATGGTGTGTCGTCTATCTCTCTTCCTCGTGGGATTTCTAACTCGAGCAAATCCTCCCCCCTCACACACACACACACACACACACACACACACACACACACACACACACACGTACAGCTGCAAGGGTAGTAGTAAAGACAAGGCAAGAAACCATGTAATGTCATCATCTTGTTAAGGGTTTTGGGACTAATCTCGTCTGGAATTATATACAACAGCAGCAGCAACAGTACTCTTGTCCGGAATTACTTGATTGTTGTTGTTTTCTTGTTCTTCTTTGTCTCCTTTTCTTTCATCATCTTGGTGTTACTGTTGTTGTTGATCGCCATCTATAACTTTCCAGAACAAGGATTTACTTGGGTTAACCACCTTCGGGATTGTTCATTGATTTTTTAGTAGTAGTAATAGTAGTAGTAGTAGTAGTAGTAGTAGTAGTAGTAGTAATAGTAGTAGTAGCAGTAGTAGTGAGTTGTTCTTGTACAGTAGTAGTAGATCCAGCACTGTAAAAGTTGTGATTGAACACCCTTCATTCCCTCCGTGTTGGGCCTTCCATAGAAACACTGGGAAATAAATCTGGGGATAGGGTAAATCTTTTAGCCAGGAGGGACCGTAACTGGCAGGGGACCGAACCCATGACCAAGAGAACAAAGTACAGCGCGTTAGAAATCTGGACCATAACGATCGTGGGGTTCCTAGGCCACTGAGGCGCCTTCCTTCCTCCATTCAGATCAATTTGCGGTGCTTCAGTCACCATTATACTGTGAACACATGACCTAAAGGGGTTTCCCGCTCAGACTTATTTTGCTTTATTTTACTTCTTTTTTTTCACCCTTTCTTTTTCCATATTTTTTTTTTATTTGCAGCCATTGTTCATTTCCTATCTCGTTTTTTATTCTGTTCTTTTTCTATCATGATCTTTTTTTTTAACTTTTTTCTTTATTTCCATGCGCTTTGAGAACTGCCTCATTCTGCAGGTGGAAAGCACATGATCATATTAATAATAATAATAATAATAATAATAGTAATAATAGTAATATAAATAATAATATTATTAATAATAGTATTAATAATAATAATAATAATAATAATAATAATAATAATAATAATAATAATAATAATAATGATAATTTTATTTATTTATTTTTTTCTTATGAAGGAGGGACACTGCCAAGGGCAACAAAAGTCCAATAAAAAAAATGCCCACTAAAATGCCAGTCCCATAAAAGGGTCCAAAGTGGTAGTCAAAAATTGAAGGATAAGTTTCTTGAAACCTCCCTCTTGAAGGAATTCAAGTCATAGGAAGCTGGAAATACAGAAGCAGGCAGGGAGTTCCAGAGTTTACCAGAGAAAGGGATGAATGATTGAGAATACTGGTTAACTCTTGCGTTAGAGAGGTGGACAGAATAGGGATGAGAGAAAGAAGAAAGTCTTGTGCAGCGAGGCCGCGGGAGGAGAGGAGCCATGCAGTTAGCAAGATCAGAAGAGCAGTTACCATGAAAATAGCGGTAGCAGACAGCTAGAGATGCAACATTGCGGCGGTGAGAGAGAGGCTGAAGACAGTCAGTTAGAGGAGAGGAGTTGATGAGACGAAAAGCTTTTGATTCCACTCTGTCTAGAAGAGCGGTATGAGTGGAACCCCCCCAGACATGTGAAGCATACTCCATACATGGACGAGATGGATAAGGCCCTTGTACAGAGTCAGCAGCTGGCGGGGGGGGTAGTGAGAAAAACTGGCGGAGACGTCTCAGAACACCTAACTCCATAGAAGCTGTTTTAGCTAGAGATGATATGTGAAGTTTCCAGTTCAGATTATTAGTAAAGGACAGACCGAGGATGTTCAGTGTAGAAGAGGGGGACAGGTGAGTGTCATTGAAGAATACGAGATAGTTGTCTGGAAGGTTGTGTCGAATTGACAGATGGAAGAATTGAGTTTTTGAGGCATTGAACAATACCAAGTTTGCTCTGGCCCAATCAGAAATTTTAGAAAGATCAGAAGTCAAGCGTTCTGTGGCTTCCCTGCATGAAATGTTTACTTCCTGAAGGGTTGGACGTCTATGAAAAGACGTGGTAAAGTGCAGGGTGGTATTATCAGCGTAGAAGTGGATAGGGCAAGAAGTTTGGTTTAGAAGATCATTGATGAATAATAGGAAGAGAGTGGGTGACAGGACAGAACCCTGAGGAACACCACTGTTAATAGATTTAGGAGAAGAACAGTGACCGTTTACCACAGCAGCAATAGAACGGTCAGAAAGGAAACTTGAGATGAAGTTACAGAGAGAAGGATAGAAGCTGTAGGAGGGTAGTTTGGAAATCAAAGCTTTGTGCCAGACTCTATCAAAAGCTTTTGATATGTCCAAGGCAACAGCAAAAGTTTCACCAAAATCTCTAAAAGAGGATGACCAAGACTCGGTAAGGAAAGCCAGAAGATCACCAGTAGAGTGGCCTTGACGGAACCCATACTGGCGATCAGATAGAAGGTTGTGAACTGATAGATGTTTAAGAATCTTCCTGTTGAGGATAGATTCAAAAACTTTAGATAGGCAGGAAACTAAAGCAATAGGACGGTAGTTTGAGGGATTAGAACGGTCACCCTTTTTAGGAACTGGCTGAATGTAGGCAAACTTCCAGCAAGAAGGAAAGGTAGATGTTGACAGACAGAGCTGAAAGA
>NC_087189.1:6750000-6772500 GCF_035594125.1 Scylla paramamosain
CTCTAGACATGCAAATCATTTAATTGTCTCGTGTGGTGTTTTCTCTGTGAGTAGAGAACTTAAGGTACCAATCTGGGTAAGACCATCGAGTCTTATAAACAGAGGTACATTTATCAAGGGTATGCATCTCTTTGATTTTCAGCCACTTTAACTCTTTTATGATGGGGGTTACATGATCATACTTCCTAGCACACCGAGAAGCTACTTTTGGCTGCAAAATTTTGTAGTTTCTGGACACTGTGCAGCAGTTTTGCTAGCTGAGCCCCATATAACAATACAATAATCTATTAAACTTAAAGCCAAAGATTGTGCAACAAGTATTCGAGTCAGTTTATCAAAATGTTTGCCTATTCTGTTAATGTACATTAATGTACCTATTATTTTGTTTGTTATTTTACTAATATGTACATCAAAGAACATACATCTGTCAGTGTAGACCATTAGATTTTTTACATTTGTAGTTGAATTAATAAAGTCACCATCACAACGTTATAATGGTGTTCGGAGGAATCCATGACAGAAGTTTTGTTACCTGTGAAGACACAGCGTTTGGGTTTAACATGAATACATTTCTAGAAAAAAAATATATTACAGAGTCCATTTCTAGGAAAACATTATTTTACATATCTTAACACAGGTAGTCATAATTAAAATATAACCAAGATTATTTAGTGTCAGCATGAAAAAATTGAGTGTCATCAGCGTATTGTGCTAGAAATGTTCTCTCTTGGCTAGGTCATTGACATAGAGAATAATACTGGTCCTAAAATCGAGCCTTGTGGGACACTATAAGCTATATTTAACTTATTAGATACTGTCTAATTCAAACGGACAGACTGAGTTTTGTTTTCAATGTAACTTTTAAAATCAGAAGAAGTAAATTTTAAGCGTAGTACATTTCTTTAAAAGGATGTCATGACTAACACTGTCGAAAGCTTTTGAGGGATCACACGAGATTAACAATGTAGTTTTTCTTTAAGTCCATATTATTAAATATTTTGTTTGTAATTACAGTGAGTGTAGTCTCTGTTGATAGTTTCGGGCGAGAATCATGTTGTGTGTTTGACAGTAGTTTGCTAGGTTCCAAAAACTGGATGAGCTGATTAGTGACAACTTTTTCTAATATTTTAGATAGAAAAGTTATAATGGGTAATAATGAGATTAGTCGAAAATTATTCAAATAATCAACATCATCGCTTTTGAATATGGGTAAAACCAACACATGTTTCCAGGATGTAGGAAAGATACTTGTCACAATGGAAGTATTATTTATGCAAGTAAAAAAAAAATAGTGCATCCTTAATAAATGTTACTAATATGCCATCCGAGCCTACAGAACTGGTTTCTTTTAAACTTTTTTAATGGTGAGGATAATAGTATCAACATTTATAGGATGAGGTCTAAAAGATTACCGGCACCTAAAAGTACATTAAAATGATTTGCATGTGATAAATTTTTACCGTGAAAGAATTCTTGACTTTTTCATATGTATTTTTCCGACATTTGCAAAATGAAAATTAGATTCATCGGCTTTATTAATTGTGTTTTCCAAATTATAGCCATTAGAGTTGTATTTGCAATTAGGAACAATATCTCTAATGATTTTCCAGGTCTTAGAGGTATCAGCTCTTCTAATTGCTGATAATGATATTCTGCTTTAGCAGCTGTGATTAAAGTCTGTGATTACAGTCTTAACACTTTTTCATGCTTATATTGTTCCTGAATAGCTACGTTGTGTCGATCAAATTTTAGTTTTATGCGAGAATAATTTCTAAGCGTCATAGCTTCCCGTGTGTGGTCATTCATCCATGGTGTAAGTGTTCTTTTAACACTCTTGGTAACAATGGGAGCACAGTTATTTAAACATTTAATAAAATTTTCAGAAAAAAATATTAACCTGTGTATTTACATCGTCAGTCTGCATGATTTCATGAAAATATTGTATATTTTGTAAAAATTTACAACAAAAGGTGTCTTTAGTATAAGTTACCGAGGTGACGAAATGATCGGATAGCAGGCGGTCTCTTAGGGTTTACCACTGTCAACAGTGATGCTAATAAGATCATGACCTCCGACTTCTTGTGGAACAACATCCCAGGAGTTTATAATGTCTAGTTTATATGAGTAATAACAAAATCCAGTGTTGTTGAGGACGCAGGTGTAAGTAACCCTTGTTGGTTTATTATTTGATTTTTTTTTTATGATCTTATTAAGCTTTTTATCATTAGCAAACAAATTATCATTAAGGTCACCAAGAATAAACGATGCCTTATTTCTCATGTAAATCAGTCTCAAAACATCCTGAATGATATCGAAAGCGGCAGCCGGAGCTTTGAGATGTCAGTACAGACATCCAGTAATATCTGCAGGTAACTTGCGACATTGTACCGTTACCCATGTCTTTAATGCCTGTCTGTCTGGAAACCTTTAAATCAGTTACATTGGCAGACAAGAAATCCTTTACATAAATGAAGACACCACCACCATGCCCACTATTACATCGAAAAATGTTATAATTTGGTAGGTTGACAAAATCATCTGGTGTATGAAGGACAAGCCAAGATTCACTAATACATAAGATGTCAATATTTCTTTCTATGGTTAACAATGATATTTCATCAATATTGCATTGCAAAGACTGAACATTTAGATGTTCGATAGTCAAGAGATTTCCTTTACTGTTTCCATCGGCAAGTGCTTCTTCGCCATCTCCCTGTGTACTATATTGCCGGCACAGGCGGTTCTTATGTCTTCTACATTGGCAATTAGTTCATAGAAGTTTGTGATCAAATCTACAGTTAGCTTGCACATGATTAAATTCGCCACAATTAAAGCATCCTATCTTCCTCCTCTTATAGGGCTCAGAATTATTCGAAACCAATTGACTTCTTAGTTCATAATGCATATTCATTGTGTGTCTCCCGCGTCTCAGATCTTGGAGTAGGTGTGTGGTTATAAGGTGAGTGATTTCTACTCCAGTTCCTGAAACCCGAACTGTAAGGGCGGAAGTTACTGAAGGGCGTATGGGGACCTTCCTCAGGCACTCTCCTCAATGCTGAGGAGTGTGTGTGATAGCTGTGTCCACCATTGGCTTCAATCCAACCTGCTCTCTGTTGTCCCACCGTCATTCCGTCTGATGGAAGGTTGGAGGAAGCTCTCAATGTAGGTGTTGGGAGGGTACGAGAGAGTTCTCTGAGTAGAAATAGTGAAGGGGGCAAGATGAAGCTCTCCAAGTAGACATATCAGGGGCGTCGGAGAAACCTCTCTGAATTGGTCTGTTGTTGACGCTGGGTGGGCGCCTCTGGTCAGGTATTGTGTACGCTCTGTAAGAAGCACCATGGTCAGGTTTGCTGAGGTCTCGTTGGGAGCTGCTTTGATCTGCATATCACCTGTTTGCTTGTTGTACTTTATGGGTGTTCATGAAATTCTTAACCTCATCCCAGTTAGAACAAAAATGAAAATCAGAGCACTTTTTTAATGGTGCTTAATAACTTGATCACACCCAGTCTGCTTAACGTAAAGAGAAAGAGAATATTGTATGAAGGGATAATAGTGCCCACTGCACTGTACGGTGCTGAGACTTGGAAGATGGGGGTAGCAGACAAGAAGAGATTGAATGTAATGGAGATGAGGTGTCTAAGGAGTCCTTAAACTCGGATGGACAGAGTCAGAAATGAGGAAGTGAGAAGGATAGCAGGTGTTGCGAGAGACTTGGCCAGACGAGCAGAGCAATGTGCGCTGAGTTGGTATGGAACTGTTCAGAGAATAGAGGATGGCAGGTTGGTGAAAAAGAAAGGTAATAAGATCTCGTGTGAGAGGTGTGAACTTGAGAGGCAGGGCACGTAAGGGATGGATAGATAGTGTAAAGGACGCCTTAAAGGGAAGAGGACTGACCCTAGAGCATAGTAGAATGATTGTGCATGACAGAAGTGAATGGAGACCAGTTGTGAGTGAGGAATGATGCAGTCCTGCAATCTCTGATTAAAATCGCCACACATCGTGTGGGACAATCGTAGTGGTAGGGAGAGTACTTGCTGTGGAGGAGTCTTGTTCCGGATCAGACTGTCTTAAGTAGTGCGGGTGATCCCCGGGAAGTGAGCGCAGGAGTACTTCCTTTTCTCCGTCGGGGGCCAAGGGGCTGAGAGAGTGGTGTGAATGAGTGATAATGTGAAAATTGTCTGCCGTGTCTTGGTTATCTCCTTTTTGGGGGAGACAGCTTATATGTATGCATTATTATTGTTATTATTATTACTATTATGATTATTATCATTATATTTCTATTAATACTATTATACTTTCTCTACCCACCTACTCATAATCCTCTGCATCAGTGTTCAAAACCTCTGTACACACGTGGATGTAGAGAAGACTGCCGTGGCCCTTTCCGCAGCCGCCAGGACGCTGTGGCGCACCGCCTTACAAGTGGCAAGGAGCAGCCTGTCCCTGCAGCTGGTATGAGAGGTGACACACGAGCGTCGTCGTTCCATACTCCGAGATGGGCGGTGAAACGCACTGTGGTGGTATGTACGAGGCGAAGTGCGAGCCTGGGCGTGTCTACTCTGAAACACTTTACTCTCTCACCACGATTATTTTCAAAGACCACAGAGACAATAAGCCGGGTTCTCAATGTTCATCGTGTATAAAAATCATGTTTGTATGTCACTACAACCACGAAAACATCCTTAAAAACCCACTTAACTTCAACTAGAGCCTTTTGAATATAGTAGAGATGCGGCGCAGAAGTGTTTCAGAATATGGTCCTTATAAGTGTTGCCCTCCAAGGTGCTGTGATTCTATGGAGAGATGAGGATGACGTGAGGATCCTTTCAGCTGACGGTTTGTTGTGACGGAAGTAAGCTTGGATATCAACGTACACTTAGACACCTACAAGTCATGAGAGAGAGAGAGAGAGAGAGAGAGAGAGAGAGAGAGAGAGAGAGAGAGAGAGAGAGAGAGAGAGAGAGAGAGAGAGAGAGAGAGAGAGAGAGAGAGAGAGAGAGAGAGAGAGGACACACACACACACACACCATAATAATTATGGCAGTTTAAAACTTGTGTGGAAGGTGAACTACTACTATTACTACAAATACTACTAGTACCACCATCACCACTGCTACTACTTCTATTACCACCACACTTTTCCTTCTCATTTACTGTTCCCCCAAAAATTGTAGACATTACTCAGGTCACTTAGCACTACCTTGCTTCATTTCTTCATCCCGTTTTTTTTTTAATTCAGTCCCTAGAAAACAAATGTCCTAATTAATTTCCTACCATCCTCCCTTCTTCCTCCCTCTTTAACCTCTCTCCTTTTCTCCACCTCTACAAACTCTTGCCTTTTCTTCTCTAACCCTTTCTTCCCCTTTTTCTCTTATTCCTGCTTCCTAATCTCTATTCTTCCTCCCTTTCTATTTGTCCTTTCCTCCTTCACGGTCTAATTTGCCTTTCTCTTCTTTTCCACCCGTTTCTCTTCTTTTTCTCCTATTCCTGCTTCCTAACATCTATTCTTCCTCCCTTTCTACTTTTCTCCTTCATTTGCTGATATGCCTTTCTCTTCCTTTTAACCGATTCTCTCCCCTTTATCTCCTATTCCTGTTTCCTAATCTTTATTCTTTGTCTCTTTTCTAACCTCTACTCTTCCTCCTTTTCTATTCCTCCTTCACTTTCTATAAACTACCTTTCTCTTCCTCTCCACCACTTTCCCTCTCCTTTTTTTCCTACACCCGCTTCCTGACCTCTATTTTCCTCCCTTTTTGCTCCTCCTTTCCTCATTCTCCCTCTGATATATGCCTTCCCCTTTCTTTCCTATTTTTGTTTTCTAATCTTTATTCTTTATTCCTTCTTTCTAACAGACTTCTGCTCTCCACCTCTTCACCAATGCTCAGTCAAGAGTCTGTTCCGGCGAGACCTCCCGATCTAGTCTACTCCTTTTTCGAGTCTGGAAAGTTCCGCATTAAAAGTTAGGCTACAAAAGCTTAGGTTACAAAATTATGTTAATGCTTTTTTTCTTGGGTCTTCCGATCAATTTTTCAGCAACCACGAGACATCGAAGAAAAAAGAAAGGTCTTAATTAACCTTCTTTATTTATTTATTTTTTTGTACGTTACTCCTCTCCTTTTTACTTAACTTTTTATTTCGCTCTGTTTTGTTCGTGTTGTATAATTAGCAAATGAAAAAATGGAAGACGGGAAGAACGAGGACAGAAAAACCGAAATGAAAACAAAAATCCTAAAGTGAAAATGGAAAACGGAAAATTAGCCAGAAAAGGAGATAAAAATGTGAAAATAGATAGAAAGCTGCCCAAATATTTTAAATAAAATCCCTATTTATATACCTAAATCTTATACTGCTTAGATTAAGGATGAAAAATTTACCTCAAATACCATACATACAGTCTAAATCAAAATGAACACAACCACAAACAATATTTAATATATTAACTACAACTATTATAACGCTGGATATTTTTTTGTCTCCCTTTTAAAACTAACTATAGAAAATCCATACAAGGCCCTGAGTTACTGTGTATCTGTGTTTAGAGGTGTTGAGGAACTATTGTGCAAAGCTTGTTACCGAAGAAATGTTTCTGTTTACAATTCACAGACTGTTTCATTTTCCTTACTGAGTGTGAGTGTGTGTGTGTGTGTGTGTGTGTGTGTGTGTGTGTTGATATAAGAGAGAGAGAGAGAGAGAGAGAGAGAGAGAGAGAGAGAGAGAGAGTCTACTGCAAGGAAATCACAGAGGAAGAAGCCTATAGGTCAAAAAAAAAAAAAGTGTACCACCTATCCTGAACAAACAGATGCAGACAAGTATCAATACAGCTGTAGTGTAAACAAACAAGGACGACCGAGTTAACTCCTCCTCCTCTTCTGCTTCCTTGTTTCAGTTCCTCTTCCTTTCCCTCCAAATCTCTCTTCCTCGCTGTTTCGCTTTTGGAACTCCTCTTCCTCTTCCTCCAGCATCGTCCTGAAAGATTTAAAAGGAGAAGCAACATCGCGAGAACAAGAGAGAGAGAGAGAGAGAGAGAGAGAGAGAGAGAGAGAGAGAGAGAGAGAGAGAGAGAGAGAGAGAATCACAGGCACTTAGCACTCGGCAGATTCTCTCTCTCTCTCTCTCTCTCTCTCTCTCTCTCTCTCTCTCTCTCTCTCTCTCTCTCTCTCCCTCTCTCTCTCTGCCACCAGTCTCCCCGCAACACTGATTGAGCAACACACACACACACACACATACACACACGTACACACACACAACGTCAGCGAGGCAGCGCCGTGCTCGCTTTTTCCTGAGAAATAAAGGAAGAAAAAGTTTCATAATAAAGTGAAAATTAGTGAGGGAGTAATTTTGGTGTATTCGTCGGCTGAGAGAAAGTGAGAGAGAGAGAGAGAGAGAGAGAGAGAGAGAGAGAGAGAGAGAGAGAGAGAGAGAGAGAGAGAGAGAGAGAGAGAAATAACATGACGGGAGATAATATGGCAGGAAAGGAAATGAGTGAAATAGAGAAGGAAAGAGACGAGAGAAAAGAGGAGAAAAATGACAAAGGAAGGAAAGGAGGAAGCTAAAGGAGGAAATAAGCGGGAAGGTGGAAGGAGAAAGACACGTGGAGGGAGGAAATGGAAGAATCGAAAAATGGAGGAGGGAGAATGAGGAGAATGAGGAAGATTAGAAAAAAAAAAAAATCCGAGGGAGGAGGATAGGAGGGAGGTCAGAGGAGAGGAGAGAGGGAAATTAGGACGAAGAAAAAATCAGACAGCTTCCTGAACTTAAGGGAAAGAGGAAGAGAGGAGGAATACGCGGATAAAAGAAGATAGCGAAAGACAAAAAAAAAGAAAAAAAAGGAATACTAATACTTGCCAGTGAAGGAAACTAATCATTTACCTGTACAGACCAGTTTTGCACACACACACACACACACACACACACACATTTTTCCTTCTTTTCTATTCCTCTTCCTTTCTAGTTTCTCACTTTGACGTTCTGAAGGAGGAAGACAGAGAGAGAGAGAGAGAGAGAGAGAGAGAGAGAGAGAGAGAGAGAGAGAGAGAGAGAGAGAGAGAGAGAGCGAGACCCAACGAGTTGTTCTCTCTCTCTCTCTCTCTCTCTCTCTCTCTCTCTCTCTCTCTCTCTCTCTCTCTCTCTCTCTCTCTCTCTCTCTCTCATCCTTACTTTTCTCCCTCCCCCCTAATTTCTCTCTCCCTCCCTCCCTCCTGCTTTCCTTCCCTCACAAGAAGTTTCAACAATATTTTTTCCTTAACTTAACTAATGCCTTACCTCTCCTCCTCCTCGTTCTCCTCCCCTTCCCTTCCTCTTCCTTTTCGTTTCCTCTTCCTCCTCCTCCTCCTCCTCCTCCTCCTCCTCCTTTTTCCTCTTCCCTCTTCTCTGTTTTCTTTAACTTTTTGTCAATCCCTCAATTCGTTTGTGTCTGGTAACAGTGTTGATAATGGCGATGGTGATGATGATGATACATATAAAAATAATAATAATAATAATAATAATAATAATAATAATAATAATAATAATAATAATAACAATAATAATAACAATAATAATAATAATACCACCACCTCCAATACTACTACTACTACTACTACTACTACTACAATCCCGAGTTTGTACACAAGAAAACTCTGGTAGGTTCTGGCTACGAAAAAGAATTAGGAGTTATAGTTAAGTCTGGTCTCCGTCTGAAAAAACAAGGCATAGAGGACAGAAATAAAACAAATTGAGTATTAGGATTAATTTTTAGGAGTGTTAAAAGTCCCGAAGTAATATTAAAGTTATATGTATATGGGAAGACCTCATTTAGACTATGCTGTGCAGTTCTGGTCCCCATAGTACAGGAAGGATATATGTCTATTAGAAACAGTAAAAAGGAGAACAACTAAAAAAATACAGGGGATGAGGGGTATTCCTT
Organism: Scylla paramamosain; assembly: GCF_035594125.1. NCBI lineage: Eukaryota > Metazoa > Arthropoda > Malacostraca > Decapoda > Portunidae > Scylla > Scylla paramamosain. The sequence continues at coordinate 6,758,906 of NC_087189.1, forward strand.
ACGAAAGGAGACTGAAGCTTTTAAATCTGCATTCCTTGGAGAGGCATAGGTCAAGAGGGAACCTGATAGAGGTCTTCAAGTGGTATAGGTGATATAACTAGGGTGACGTAATGAAAATTATCAGGATCAGTAATCAAGATGGGACAAGAAGTAATGGGTTCAAAGTTGAAAAAAATTAGGTTTAAGAAAGAGATAGGAAGGAATTGGTTCTAAAGTAGAGTGATAGATAAACGGAATGGACTAAGTAATCAGGTTATTAGTCATTAGGGAGCTTTGAAAGAAGATGAGACAAATTAATGGATAGGGATGATAGGTGGAAATAAGTTGGTATGTTTCATAAAGGGACTGCCACGTGTAGGCCTGATGGCTTCTTGCAACTTCCATTATTTTTTTTATGTTACTTTCTTACTCCTACTACTACTACTACTACTACTACTACTACGACATGAATAAATAGATTAATAAAAAAATAATAATGCTTATAGTTGTAACAATGATGATAACAATAATAATAATAATAATAATGATAATAATAATAATAATAATAATAATAATAATAATAATAATAATAATAATAATAATAATAAAACAGCGACAACAACAACAACAACAACAACAACAACAACAACAACAACAACAACAACAGCAAACAACAACAATAACAATAATAATAATAATAATAATAATAATAATAATAATAATAATAATAATAATAATAATTATTATTATTATTATTATTATTATTATTATTATTATTATTATTATTATTATTATTATTATTATTATCATTATTATTATTACTATTATTATTATTATTATTATAACAATGATAATTATCAATACTAGCATTAGATTCATCATCATTACTATTACAATAATTATTATCACCAGTATTATTATTACTGTAAAAAAAAGTCATGTGGAATACAAAGAAGAAAAAGAAGTGAAAAAAATAAAATAAAATAAATACTAGCAGCAGCAATAACAATAAGATTTCATCCTGATGACACCACTGCCATCTCATCTATCTCTAAAGCTGAACTCTTCGCTCAGACCTTTGTTAAAAACTCTTCCTCGAATGATTCAGGGCTTGTTCCTCCCTCTCCTCCATCCTCCGATTATTTCATGCTAGCCCATTATCATTCTTCACAATGATGCTTTCCATGCCCTCGTTGGCCTCAACCCTTGGAAAGCTTATGCCACATCCACACCAAGAAACACTCTTTGGAGCAATACTTGCAAACTGTTTGCAAACATTTGCCGACTTACGAAACATATGAGAAACATTTGGGAAACATTTGAGAAATATTTTGGAAATAGTTTGGAAAAACTTACTCTTCCATCCATCACCCATCCATCCATCCACCCACCCATCCATCCATCCACCCACCCATCCATCCACTCATCCATCCATCCATCCATCCATTCTTTCATCCACTCATCCATCCATCCTTCCACTTATCCATATACTCAAGCATCCATCCATCTCCTCACTCATTCATTCATCTATTCATTCGCTCATCCATCCTTCCATCCATCCACTCATTCATCCATCCATCCATCTATCTACTCATCATCCATCCGTGGAAACTGTTTCTCTAGTTTCCTAAATGTTTGCAAACTGCAAACATTTGAAAATATTTGAGAAGTTTGGAAACAATATTTCCAAATTATATTTTCTGCTGCTGATAGGTCTTATGGACCTGTTGGGGGTTCCTCTAATTGTTCTCCGAAAATGTGCCTCCGTGCTTGAACGGAGGCACACTCTGTCTATCAGCATCTACCTTTCCTTCTTGCTGGAAGTTTGCCTACATTCTGCCTGTTCCTGAAAAAGGCTGACTGCCCTAATCCCTCAAACTACCGTCTTATTCTATTAATTTCCTGCTTCTCTAAAGTTTTTTAATCTATCCTCATCAGAAAGATTCTTAAACATCTGCCATTTCACAATCTTATATCTGATCGTCAGTATGGATTCCATCGAGGCCGCTCTACTGGTGATCTGGCTTTTCTCACTGAGTCTTGGTCATCCTCTTTTAGGGATTTTGGTGAAACTTTCTCTGTTGCCATAGTCATATCAAAAGCTTTTGATAGAGTCTGGCACAAAGCTTTGATTTCCAGACTACACTCCTACAACTTCTATCCTTCTCTCTGTGACTTCATCTCAAGTTTCCTTTCTGACCGTTCTATTGCTGCTGTGGTAGACGGTCACTGTTCTTCTCCTGAGTCTATTAATTAACAGTGTTCAACAGGATTCTGTCCTGTCACCCACTCTCTTCCTATTGTCTATTAATAATCATCTAAGCATTGTTCTGTCCACTCTGCACTTTTCAACGCCTCTTCTTAGAAGTTCTCCGCTTCAAGAATTAAACAGCTCACGCAGGGAAGCCGCAGAACACCTGAATTGTGATCTAAAATTCCTGATTGAGGCAGAGCAAATTTAATGACATTCAATGCCTCAAAAACTCAATTCCTCCATCTATCATCTCGACACAACCTTCAAGATAGCTATCCCCTCTTCTTTAATGACTTTAAACTGCCTCCCCATTCTGAACATCCTAGGTCAGTCCTTTACATATAATCCAAACTGGAGATTTCATATCTCATCCCTAACTAAAAACAGATATGCAGTTAGGCGTTCCGAGTCGTCTCTGCCAATTTTTTTCTCATCCCATAGCAGCTAACTCTGTTCAGGGACTTTATCCGTTCCTTGTATGGAGTATGCTTCATATTTATAGGAGGTTCCACTCATACCTCTTCTAGACAGGATGGAATCAAAAGTATTTCGTCTAATCGACTCCTCTCCTCTAAATGAATGTCTTCGGCCTCTTTCTCATCGCCGCAATGCTGCATCTTTTGTTATCTTCTACCGCTACTTTCAAGTTAACTGATCTTTTCATCTTGCTAACTGCATGCCTCCCCTCCTCCCGCGGCCTGGCTGCACAAGACTTTCTTCTTTCTCTCACTCTTATTCTGTCAACTTCTCTAATGCACGAGTTAACCAATATTCTAAGCCATTCATTCTCTTCTCTGGTAAACTCTGGAACTCTCTGCCTGCTTCTGTATTTCCTCCTTCCTGTGACTTGAACTCTTTCAAGAGGGAGGTTTCAAAACATCTTTCAATTTTGAAAGATTATTTTCTAGTTTTCTTTAGGGACTGGCACCAAAGTGGGCTTTTTATTTTCAATCTCATTGTTGGCCTAGGCCAGTGGCTGTCTTATATAAAAGAAGAAGTAGTAGTAGTAGTAGTAGTAGTAGTAGTAGTAGTAGTAGTAGTAGTAGCAGTAGTAGTAAAAAAAATAAAATAAATAAAAATGGAGGAAGAAAGTGAGAGTAAAAATGGATTCATGAAAAAAAAAAAGGATCTTACCTCGAGTGAAGGAAGGTGCGAGGCTACCTGACTGCTAATTAGGGTTGCTGGGCTAATGAGTACAGGTGAGAGTGGATTCCCGGTACCTGGAGAACAGCAAACAAAAATAATTCACCGTTAATGTAGTACTATTAATGAGAAGATTCTCGTGTCTAAGTATAGAGGGATGGAAATGGGTTTCACATTTTTAAAGAGAAGGTGAGTCAGTTCTGGCGACGACATTATAATGGAAGCAAAGGAATTTATCGCTACCACAGCAAACAAAAGGAGTTTCTCGTGTTTAGAGCATAAAGAAATCCAACATCACAATACTATTTTGAAAGCGAATAAGAATATAGATTTGGATGTAAACGGTATACGAAAAATTCAGTACCATTAAAGAAAACATCAATAGGTTCACGAGTCTGTAACGAGAGTGAGCAAAATGTTGATACTTTTAAAGAGAAAGCAAGAGAAGATTAGGTGGCGACGCTACAAGAAAAGGCGAGTATGACATGCGCAGTACATGGGAAGAAGAAAAGTTTCACGCCATTGTCGTAATATTAAAGGAAAACAACTTGAATTGTCTGCAGTTTTTAAGAACTGCAGGAAGACAGAAATAATTATTGCAGGAGAGAGAGAGAGAGAGAGAGAGAGAGAGAGGAAACAAAATAAAACATAGCAACATGTGTAGCAACACGGAAAAAGCATGAAAGTTTTGTACACGTGAAATCAGTAGTTGATAAAAAAAAAAAATGGGAAGATTGCCGCTGCTTGGTTTAGTGGGAGTGAGAAGAGAAAATCACTCCCCCTTTACTGCATCCAAACGAGAGAGAGAGAGAGATAAAAAAAAGGATTAGCATCATGTAGTGATGTTCAAGTGTCAGGGACGGAAGGGAATTAGTGAACTGGGCTCATGTCATCTATAGCAATATAAAGGAACGCTCTTTTCCTTTAATTTTTTCATGTACTTGTTAAAAAAACAATCAAATCTTCACGTATTTGGTACCGATCTTTTATGAATATCTGATAAATAAAAAATACCGCCTTTGTGTTTTTAAAATGATTTTCAGTGAACGAGTATTCCTCAAAGCAATGGGGACATCGGGAACATTATGGTTTTCAAATACTCTCTCGATTAAAAGAAGTTTTGCTCCTTTGAGGTAAGAGAAAACGACTTTAGAAATATATTACAATAGAAATCTCATTACCATTATTACGGTCTTTATTAGGGGGTAGGGGGGATACACGACCCTCTAAAAAGGACCGTAAGGAGGATACAGGGAAGATGTGGTCATCTGTCCAAAAAAAATAATTGTTTAAAAGTATATAATGAAATTAGCACAACAACAATGAATGGGAAAATAGGTCAAAATAGTTAGGTAAACGTTTTTTTTTTACAGGGGCTGCCACGTGTAAGCATGAAGGCTTCTTGCAGCTTCCCTTATTTTCTTACGTTCTTATGTAACAAGTATCTGTCCTTACACCTGTGCAAAGTATAAATCTATCAATCTACCATAATTAGCTTTTTATTAATTCAAGTCTCCTTACATGTTTTGTCAACATCACCAACACCATCAACACTGGCGCTGCTGAATGACTTATTCCAACACCCCAACCCACCGACACAATAGGGGGGGGGCCAGGGGGGGCGCCTGTGCACGTCTGTTTGAAGAGAAAATGTGGGCGTCATGTAAGATAGTTGGGGGGCCACTGATCTGGTATGTACCAGGATGCAATTCCCCTCAAAGGCAGGCGGCCCAGACGAGGCTTCCCGTCTTGTCTAATTAAAGGAATGAAAATACACAGCGGAAAGCTTCCAGATTCTCCAGCCGAGCAGGGCACACTGCGGGGCGTGACACCCTGAAGGTCGTGGTGCGCGATGAGGCCTTCCTGCCACATCATCAGCAGCAGCAGCAGCAGCAGCAATAATAAAAATGAAAGTAATAATAATAATAATAATAATAATAATAATAATAATAATAATAATAATAAAAAAATAATGATAATAATAATGATGATAATAATAATAATAATAACAATAATAATCATAATAATAATAATAATAATAATAATAATAAGAGCAGCATGAAGAACACAAACAATAGCAATATAAAAGACGACAACAACAACAACAACAACAACAACAACAACAAGAAAAACTATAACAACAACAGCAACAACAAAAACTGTACTACCAACAAAAACAATAAGTTATAACAATAACAACAGTAACAACAAGAACAACATCAATAGCAAAAAAATAAAAAATAATAACAATAACAACAGTAATAACAATAAAAACAACAACAACAACAACAAGCTACCAACACCATCACCACCACCACCACCACTACTACTACTATTACTGAAAAATATAAATGTTACACGAACTTTTTCATTTATTTTATTCACCTATTTAATATTATTGGTGTTATTAATTTTACATTTATCACACCTCTACGTTTGTATGGCCAATTCACCTTGACAAACAGAGCAACAATCACAATAAGTCTCGCATCAGTTCCTTTCCCCCTCTCAGTAACACAAGTAACTCGCTAAAACCTTGTTTATTGAAAGTGTTGCAGCTTTTCGCCAAAGGGTGGACAAACATTTTTTTCTTTATGTTGAAAGATTAAATGTTATTCCCTTACCGGTGGTCGAGGACAGGGAGGGAGGGAAGGGTGAATGGGGAAACGGAGGAATGGGGATGGGGAGGGAAGGAAGGAAAGGGAAAACTGAAATCAAAGAATTGAAATAGAAATCCTTTAGTGCAACTCAGAGAGAGAGAGAGAGAGAGAGAGAGAGAGAGAGAGAGAGAGAGAGAGAGAGAGAGAGAGAGAGAGAGAGAGAGAGAGACAGAGAGAGGGTACCAGTCATGCGAAGTCACGATATTCAAATATTCATGGCAAGAAAACGACTTTAAAATTTAATGAATAAAATTACAGATTAAAGTACAAATTAAATTAAATAAAACGTGCTTTAAATAACATCAAAGACTGGCTGGCTCTCTCTCTCTCTCTCTCTCTCTCTCTCTCTCTCTCTCTCTCTCTCTCTCTCTCTCTCTCTCTCCTTTGTATGTTTTTCTACACAGTTTTTTAAATGCAACTTTTCTTTTAATTTTTCGAATACATTTTCTTTTTTTCTTCTACTTTTACTTTTTTTCATCCTTGTCCCCTTTCCACTATTTTCTTTTCCTTTTTTGATACTTTCCATTTGCTTTTTTCTTCCTGCTATACTTTTTTTCTTCTCTTCCTCCCTTACAAACGTTTGTTATTCCTCACCCTCCTCCTCCTCCTCCTCCTCCTTTCTCCCTACTATCTACCTACCTTCATACGTTCCTGCCTACGCAGACACAAACAGTTTTGCAACCTTGATATCATATATCCTCCCTTTCTCTCTCTCTCTCTCTCTCTCTCTCTCTCTCTCTCTCTCTCTCTCTCTCTCTCTCTCTCTATCTGAAAAAAACAAAAAAAAAAAAACAAAGAGGTCATTCTACCATATATAACTCGATCATATATTTTTGTACGCTGCTGTAATTTTGCCAATGTATATTACAAAATATCACAATATTACGCGGCGCTTTTTAGGATCAACGGTTCACCACCTTCCCTGCACACATTACAGCCGCTGCGAGTTAATTATAGCTGAGCCGAGGAACGATGAATAGAAATGAGAATAGAAAACAAACAATGAACATATACTATGACTACTGTTACTGCTAGTACTACTACTACTACTACTACTAAAACTGCTGTTACTTTTATTATTTCTGTTACAACAACAACAGAAACAGCAACAGCAACAACAACAACTACTACTATTACTATTACTAATACTAATACTTTTGCTACTGCTACTACTACTACTACTACTACTACTACTACTACTACTACTTTTGCTGCTGCTACGACTTTTGCTACTGCTATTCCAACTACTACTGCTACTACTACTACTACTACTAGTACTACTTCTACTACTACTAGTACTACTTCTACTACTACTAGTGCTAATTCTGATACTACTAGTACTGCTACTACTACTACTACTATTGCTACTTCTGATACTACTAGTACTGCTACTACTACTACTACTATTGCTACTTCTGATACTACTAGTACTTTTTTTTTATGTAGGAAGGATGCTTGCCAAGGGCAACAAAAATCTAATAAAAAAAAATGCCCACTGAAATGCCAGTCCCATAAAAGGGTCAAAGCAGTGGTCAAAAATTGGTGGATAAGTGTCTTGAAACCTCCCTCTTTAAGGAATTCAAGTCATAGGAAGGTGGAAATACAGAAGCAGGCAGGGAGTTGCAGAGTTTACCAGAGAAAGGGATGAATGACTGAGAATACTGGTTAACTCTTGTGTTAGAGAGGTGGACAGAATAGGGGTGAGAGAAAGAAGAAAGTCTTGTGCAGCGAGGCCGCGGAAGGAGGGGAGGCATGCAGTTAGCAAGATCAGAAGAGCAGTTAGCATGAAAATAGCGGTAGAAGACAGCTAGATATGCAACATTGCGGCGGTGAGAGAGAGACTGAAGACAGTCAGTTAGAGGAGAGGAGTTGATGAGACGAAAAGCTTTTGATTCCACCCTGTCTAGAAGAGCAGTATGAGTGGAACCACCCCAGACATGTGAAGCATACTCCATACATGGACGGATAAGGCCCTTGTACAGAGTTAGCAGCTGGGGGGGGTGAGAAAAACTGGCGGAGACGTCTCAGAACACCTAACTTCATAGAAGCTATTTTAGCTAGAGATGAGATGTGAAGTTTCCAGTTCAGATTATAAGTAAAGGACAGACCGAGGATGTTCAGTGTAGAAGAGGGGGACAGTTGAGTGTCATTGAAGAAGAGGGGATAGTTGTCTGGAAGGTTGTGTCGAGTTGATAGATGGAGGAATTGAGTTTTTGAGGCATTGAAATTTTAGAAAGATCAGAAGTCAGGCGTTCTGTGGCTTCCCTGCGTGATATGTTTACCTCCTGAAGGGTTGGACATCTATGAAAAGACGTGGAAAAGTGCAGGGTGGTATCATCAGCGTAGGAGTGGATAGGACAAGAACTTTGGTTTAGAAGATCATTAATGAATAATAAGAAGAGAATGGGTGACAGGACAGGACCCTGAGGAACACCACTGTTAATAGATTTAGGAGAAGAACAGTGACCGTCTACCACAGCAGCAATAGAACAGTCAGAAAGGAAACTTGAGATGAAGTTACAGAGAGAATGATAGAAACCGTAGGAGGGTAGTTTGGAAATCAAAGCTTTGTGCCAGACTCTATTAAAAGCTTTTGATATGTCCAAGGCAACAGCAAAAGTTTCACCAAAATCTCTAAAAAGAGGATGACCAAGACTCAGTAAGGAAAGCCAGAAGATCACCAGTAGAGCGGCATTGACGGAACCCATACTGGCGATCAGATAGAAGGTTGTGAAGTGATAGATGTTTAAGAATCTTCCTGTTGAGGATAGATTAAAAAACTTTAGATAAGCAGGAAATTAAAGATATAGGACGCTAGTTTGAGGGATTAGAGCGATCACCCTTTTTAGGAACAGGTTGAATGTAGGCAAACTTCCAGCAAGAAGGAAAGGTAGATGTTGACAGACAGAGCTGAAAGAGTTTGACTAGGCAAGGTGCAAGCACAGAGGCACAGTTTCAGAAAACAATAGGAGGGACCCCATCAGGTCCATAAGCCTTCCGAGGGTTTAGGCCAGCGAGGGCATGGAAAACATCATTGCGAAGAATTTTAATAGGTGGCATGAAGTAGTCAGAGGATGGAGGAGAGGGAGGAACAAGCCCAGAATCGTCCAAGGTAGAGTTTTTAGCAAAGGTTTGAGCGAAGAGTTCAGCTTTAGAAATAGATGTGATAGCAGTGGTGCCATCTATTTGAAGTAGAGGAGGGAAAGAAGAAAAAGCAAAGTTATTAGAGATATTTTTGGCTAGATGCCAGAAATCACGAGGGGAGTTAGATCTTGAAAGGTTTTGACATTTTCTGGTAATGAAGGAGTTTTTGGCTAGTTGGAGAACAGACTTGGCATGGTTCCAGGCAAAAATATAAAGTGCATGAGATTCTGGTGATGGAAGGCTTGAGTACCTTTTGTGGGCCACCTCTCTATCATGTATAGCACGAGAACAAGCTGTGTTAAACCAAGGCTTAGATGGTTTAGGACGAGAAAAAGAGTGAGGAATGTACGCCTCCATGCCAGACACTATCACCTCTGTTATGCGCTCAGCACACAAAGACGGGTCTCTGACACGGAAGCAGTAGTCATTCCAAGGAAAATCAGCAAAATACCTCCTCAGGTCCCCCCAACTAGCAGAGGCAAAACGCCAGAGGCACCTTCGCTTAGGGGGATCCTGAGGAGGGATTGGAGTGATAGGACAAGATAAAGATATGAGATTGTGATCGGAGGAGCCCAACGGAGAAGAAAGGGTGACAGCATAAGCAGAAGGATTAGAGGTCAGGTAAAGGTCAAGAATGTTGGGCGTATCTCCAAGACGGTCAGGAATACGAGTAGGGTGTTGCACCAATTGCTCTAGGTCATGGAGGATAACAAAGTTGTAGGCTAGTTAGTTCACCAGGATGGTCAGTGAAGGGAGAGGAAAGCCAAAGCTGGTGGTGAACATTGAAGTCTCCAAGAATGGAGATCTCTGCAAAAGGGAAGAGGGTCAGAATGTGCTCCACTTTGGAAGTTAAGTAGTCAAAGAATTTCTTATAGTCAGAGGAGTTAGGAGAGAGGTATACAGCACAGATAAATTTAGTATGAGAATGACTCTGTAGTCGTAGCCAGATGGTGGAAAACTCGGAAGATTCAAGAGCGTGGGCACGAAAGCAGGTTAAGTCATTGCGCACATAAACGTAGCATCCAGCTTTGGATCGAAAATGAGGATAGAGAAAGTAGGAGGGAACAGAAAAGGGGCTACTGTCAGTTGCCTCAGACACCTGAGTTTCAGTGAGGAAAAGAAGATGAGGTTTAGAAGAGGAGAGGAGGTGTTCTACAGATTGAAAATTAGATCTTAGACCGCGAATGTTGCAGAAGTTAATGAAGAAAAAGTTGAGGGGGATGTCAAGACACTTAGGGTCGTCAACAGAAAGGCAGTCCGACCTGGGGACATTTATGGTCACCTCCCCAGATGGGGACTCCGAGGCTGGTGTAGGAGTCGCCATGATTTTAAAATTTTTGAGTGAAGGGTGTGTGTGTTATTAGGTGCTTGTAGTTTCGTGTGGAGGAAGAGAGTTGTCTTTAGAGGGCAGGCTGTGACTGCCCCCTTGTGTTGTGAGACACAAAGGGAAACGTTCAGTGAGGTCACAGCTGGGTTTAATGATAAGTTCACAGCACCCCCTGAACAGTGCTTTAGACCTCACTGGGAGTAATTATCGTTTCGGCAGGTGTCTACTGCCTCCTCCTCTACTACTACTACTTCTACAACTACTAGTACTACAACTACATTAAAATAATACCTCCACCCCATGTTTATTGATGTGTCAATTAGGGGCTCCATTACTTTTAGGTCATTAGCCCCAGCTCTCTCTAATGACTGTGGCATCCAACCATATCTAATACTCTATAATATACACATTAGTTGTTAACTATAAATTCACTCTACCTCTACTCTATCTACTCTTATGCCACTCTCCACCACTGTAGCCTCGCAGTCGAGGCCTCCTAAGTCTGCAGGTATGGGAGTGGAATGCCTTGTCCCCCTGAGACACAGGAGGGCAGATCTGAGGAGGGAGAATGAGAGACGGCACCTCATCCATGCGACGACATGGCTCCTTGGCTGGTGCTTCTTTTCTGCCATTAGGTCGGCTAGTCTTGAGTAGAAGCACTGAGCCTTGGAGCCCATCCCGCCAGATGTGGTGAAGACCAGAGGTGTGAAGCTGCCCTGGTCAACGTGTTGGATTCTCTCCCCATACGCTCGGATCTTCTCCTGCTCATTCTTGCGGTGGGCGGCCTCCAGGGAGAGTTCGTGGTGACAGGCGGCCATCGGGTCAAAGATCCGTATGTCCACGAATGCTTTCTGTCCCCTTGTCCAGAACCCTCGTGCACTGACTACAGTACTACTACTAGTACTACTATTACTGCTACTACCACTACTACTACTACTACTTTTTTTTTTTACTACTTTTTAATAATACCTCCACCCCATGTTTATTGATGTGTCAATTAGGGGCTCCATTACTTGGAGGTCATTAGCCCCAGCTCCCGCTAATGACTGTGGCATCCAACCATATCTAATACTCTATAATATAAACATTAGTTGTTAACTATAAATTCATTCTACCTCTACTCTATTTACTCTTATGCCACTCTCCACCACTGTAGCCTCGCAGTCGAGGCCTCCTAAGTCTGCAGGTATGGGAGTGGAATGCCTTGTCCCCCTGAGGCACAGGAGGGCGGATCTGAGGAGGGAGAATGAGAGACGGCACCTCATCCATGCGACGACATGGCTCCTTGGCTGGTGCTTCTTTTCTGCCATTAGGTCGGCTAGTCTTGAGTAGAAGCACTGAGCCTTGGAGCCCATCCCGCCAGATGTGGTGAAGACCAGAGGTGTGAAGCTGCCCTGGTCAACGTGTTGGATTCTCTCCCCATACGCTCGGATCTTCTCCTGCTCATTCTTGCGGTGGGCGGCCTCCAGGGAGAGTTCGTGGTGACAGGCGGCCATCGGGTCAAAGATCCGTATGTACATGAATGCTTTCTGTCCCCTTGTCCAGAACCCTCGTGCACTGACGTCGACTCGAGCCTCGTTGGTGGTGTTGGCTGTTCTGTAGCGCAGGTGCTCGCCGTCTAGCGGCAGGAGGGTCGGTTCAGTGGAGACATCGTGGCACACCTCCCTGAGCATGCTGGCGGTCAGATCTCTCACCTCATCGTGCCTGATACATACGAATCCCCCCTTTTTGCACGTCATGGTGTGGTTGACGTCATTGGGGGAGCCACACACACAGGTACTGGGGAGTCCTTCCATCGGCCAGCCGTACCTCAGAGCAATGGCGTCGACAAATTCTTGTTTGTTGAGGCTGAAGCCCTTCGCTCTGATGGGCAGTGACGTTAGCCAGTTAGATGCTCCCGTTTCCTGTGCAGTGAGGATTTTTCTCACTGTGGTTGCAGGCAGGATATTTATCAGGTCTTCGAGACAGTTTCGTTGATGTTGTTGCCTATCTCTAGATATAATTCGTCCTTGCTCAGTGACTGCACTTTGGGCTATTTCACCATGTGCGTCCTGGGCAATGATCTTCTCTGTGAGGGACCTGGTGAGCTTGAGGGAGTTGAGGTTCTCCACAGTCGCCAGCTTCTCAGGGGAGGTGATTCCCATCCCGCCCAGTCTTGGTGGAAGTTCGAGCAGCGCCCTTTCCCCATCTCCGATGGTGTGGTATCTCAGTAACGCTGGGAGGAAGGTGTTCCTTATCGAGACCTCCAGTGGTGCAAGGAGAGGGCTGATGCCTGGGATGGTGCGCATGGGGAATCTCCACCGATGCTGCAAGCCGTGGGTGTAGGCAGAGTAGGCTGCATGAGGCTCAGTCCTGGCCATGTCAGACAGGACTTCCACCTCATGTATCCACTCCTTCACCTTTTCTCCTACGTACTCCTTCTTGAACTCCTCTGTTCCGATGACAGCACCCAGATGCCGTTGTCCATCCTTTGTTATTATAACTCCACTGCCACTGAAGCTATCCACTGCACTGTCATAGTGTTCAGGCTTTACAATAAGGACGGACTTAGCGGCATTGGGTGTGTACCCTATGATGAGACCATTGTCGTTCACTAAGCCCCACCATTTTTTCAAGTCTGTTATTTTGCCGGCCCCTGACAGATCATCCGCGTACGCCACTTGCCTCACACTCGTTTTCTCATATGAGATAACTTGTTGCAGCACTGAAAGTCCGAGGGCGTACATCGCCATGGCCACTGGGTCACCTTGTGTTGTCCCTTCCATGGACTTTAACACCTTAACGCTATTACCACTATTACTACATATGTACAAATCCGCGGGGTCACTATATGTGTTTTCTACATATTGTGCCAGAGAGGGACATTTTACTCGAATGTTGTGAAGCATTGTTTTTCTGTTAATAGTGTTGAAAGCGTTTTTGGCGTCCACTAATAACACCGCTTCACAATTGTCTTCACTGAACATTTCCCTCATAGCGTGGATGGCGGCTTCCCCTCCTGCCTGCTGTCCTGCTCAAACTTGCAGGTTCCCCGCTGCCCTCCTTACGTCGTCCTTGACCACCGTCATGACGCATTTACCCACGATGC